>NW_020172451.1:8519021-8572929 GCF_003031525.2 Neophocaena asiaeorientalis asiaeorientalis | reverse complement strand
GCCCCCTCCCTCGCAGTATCCCCCCGCACCACCGCCACCACAGCAGCGGTACCTGCAGCAGCAGCCGCCTCTTCATCAGGTACCTGGAAAGAATGACGTGGGGCACAGTGAGGTGGGGAGAAGGACCTGCTCTCCCCACCAGGCTTCAGTCACCTTGTCCCCACTGCCACTTAGTGTATGAAAACTCCCCACGGTGCTGGAAACAACCAAAGCAAATAAATGCTGGGGACCTGTTTTGGGTCCAGGACTGTCGGCTGGGGAGGAACGTCCCAGGCCAGGCCAGGCCCCACCAGCTCTCACTGGGCCCATATAGAAGATCCTGGGCCCCCAGATGGCAGAAATATGGAAACCGCTCTCGGGGGAAAAAGTCTCTGTGAATTAAATGGCTCCCTGGTTGAAAACACACACACACACTCTCTCTCTTACCCTGAGGACTCAGTGAACAATTGTTTCATTTTCCTATCAGCACAATTACAAATCTTTTCATGCCCTTTAACCCATCTGGCTGTCAAGATCTACAAGAAAAACGGATTAACACCAGAAATGGATCCTTGCTTATTTATTTATTTATCCCCCGCCTTGTTCCAGATAGGATTTTACGTGGCTTGCCCAGAGTGACAATACAGCCAGACAGCATCATCCCTGAATTCCGCAGCAGGGCATACAAAGTCCTTTGTGAGCTGCCCCTACCTGTCTCCCCAGCACCATCCCCTGCTCCCGCGCCATGTGAACATGCATTCTGGCAACACTGCACTACCTTTAGTTACCAGAATTTTTCACTGCGTTTTCTCTCATGCTTTTGAGGCTTTTTATATGCTGTCCCCTCTGCCTGAAATGCCCTTTCTTAGTCAGTTCTACTCCTCTTTAAGCTGGAGTTCAAGCATCATCTGCTCCCTGATCACCCAGGCCAACTTATACACTCTTCTCTATGCTCACCCATCACTTAAATGTGTATGGTTCCCCCTCTAAACCGATGTTCCATGAAGATAGGGGCCTCCTCTTTCCAGCTACATATCCTCATGCTTAAGACAGTACTAGACACATGGTAGGTGCCAGATAAATATTCCTTGGTTGAATGAATGAAATCTGGCATCATCTTTCTGCACTGGCTGTGTCCGTGTCATCAGAGCAAGGTGCTGGGGGAGCCTGTGAGGGATGCTTCCGGCGATGTGGTGATGGCTGTTCTGTCACATCTGTTTCTAGGAACGCCGTGGAAGCAGCCTGGACATAAACGATGGGCACTGTGGCATGGGCAACAGCAGCGAAATGAATGCCGCCCTCATGCAAAGGAGACACACAGACCCCGCGCAACTCCAAGCAGCCGGGGTATGTGAACTTCCCTCTCTGGGCTCAGTGGAGGAGGCCAAGGGGCCAAGTAGAGAAACGGTTGGTCCTCCACGAGAGACCGGGAGAGACCAGTCTCTCTCCACGAGAGACTGTGTGTCAAACTGCACACAGAGGTGGTGGGAACCCAGCGAGTGATGGTGGGGCAGGAGCTCCCCGTAGAGTTGATCCCAGCCTGCTGTTATCAGTTTGGCTGTCGGGCCTTGCCCGATCCTCATATTTCCTGACTGCAATTCTAGCAGAGGGAGATCCATTGCGCTGGCATCGAGGGCTGTTAGTCTGGGCACACTGCGTTCTGTTTGTCAGTCGAAGAAAATAAAAAGAACACCTATTCATGTAGAGAGAGTAGTTCTCAAGGATCCTCTTGGAGCCTTGGAGAATAACATCTCAGTTGCTCAGAGCTGTGCATCCGGGTCTGCTTTCAGTTGCAGTGGGGTTTGAAATGTCTCTGGAGAGCCATCCGTCAGCCTTCAGGGCAGGCAGCTCACAGAGAGCTTTGTCTTGGTACCAGGGCCCGCAGATCCTCTTCCGTGTGCCCGTGGCTCAGAAAGCAGCTCGGCCGGCCCCAGCTCAGCAGGACCTCTCTGTGTTTTCCCCCAGCAGCGAGTGCGGTGGGCCCGGGCGCTGTACGACTTTGAGGCTCTCGAAGATGATGAGCTGGGATTCCACTGCGGAGAGGTGATTGAGGTTCTGGACAGCTCCAACCCATCCTGGTGGACTGGCCGCCTGCACAACAAGCTGGGCCTCTTCCCTGCCAACTACGTGGCACCCATGATCCGGTGAGGCCCTTCTGGAGGGGTCGGAAGCTTTTGTCTGAAGCTGCCTGCAAGTGATGGAACAAGGAAGAAAATCTGGAACTACACATACATATATATGTGTGTGTATATATACATATGCACACACATATATATGCCTATGTATCCACACATTTATAATAGTAATTTATTGGCAAGTTAGTTGGTTACTTAGTTGATATGAAAGGAGCTCAGGTGGACAATTCTATTCATACTTATCTTTCTGCTCCCCTCAGCGGGTGTGCAGAAGGCAGTGGGGGCGCTGGGAAGTGGGAGGCAGGGAAATGACACCGACATGCCTCCTGCCCTTAAGCCGGCACCGCTCCCTCCTCGTCTTGGGAATTCTGACTGAGAGGACCTAAGCGGGATCCACACCTTGTGTTGGACGCAGAAAAGCAGGGTGGGGTTGGACTTGGTGGGGCATGTCCTCCTTTACCTGCATGTCCGGCTCCCCGCCCCCTCCGAGGGTGTCCGGGGCTGCTGCCCCCCTCTCCCCGCGGGGTGGGCACTGCTGGGTGGAGGACGAAGGCGTCGCTCTGAGCTGGGAGTGGGAGGGGATGGGAGGGGAGGGCTGGAGCAGGGGGTGTCCCAGGGCCTGGGCAAGACTAGTCCCCTGGCGGATGTTCACCTGAGACCTTCCTCTCCCTCAAGCGAACGTTCCCCAACGAATTCTCTTCCCTGTGGCTGCGGTGGAGAAATGGAGGCCCTGTGAGAACCAAGCACTGGGAAACGGAGCGGTTTTTCACACATCCCCCACTGGCTTACTTGAGTGTAACATCTGTTTCCCCAGCAACCAAGAAAGCAGCATCCTAGACTCTGTAAAGCGCCCGTAGAAGCCCCGGCTGAGAATGGCAGATTTCAGAGCCACTGTTTTATGGTTACAGGGGTGTCTCTTCAGGGCTCTATTTGTTTTCCCTCTTGGTTTCCTGTGTTTTGAAGATGCTTTGCCCAGCAACACAGAGAGAAGCCCACTCCTCAAGAGCACTGCTTAGCGACTGGTTGATTGACTGATTGGCCATGACCCTGGGTGGCAGCTGGCTTGGAGAGAGCTTCCTGTTCCCTCCGACTGTTGGGCCACCGCTGGCGCCTCCCCGCCCCACAAGCTGCACCTGGGAAGGAACCCCACGGCCACTGTCTCTCCTTCACCTCAAAATAGACTCGTGTCTCCCAGGGCTCAGTCTGGGTGCGTGAAGCGCAGATCAGCCTGGCTGGGGAGCAGGGACACTGGAGAAGGAAGCTCAGTGTCGTAGGGGAGCCAGAATAAACGTGTCCGCCCAGAGGGCGTCTAGGAGGGGTGGTGGGCGCGTATATACGGAGACCAGAAGGAAAGGGCTCAGGCGGAAGTGCTGGTGAAGGAGCTCCGGGGTGGGTGGGGACCTGTTGCTTCCTCTTCTTCCCAGCCCTTCCTGCTCTGAGGAGGGACCGGGCAGCCATCACCCAAGGTGACGTAGGAAGAAAGGGTTTCTGACTCAGAAGTAACTGTCAGTGTAACGTAGGCTATGGCCTGTTGACTCTGAAATCTGCCATTCTCTGATCCCCATGTCACCTTTAGAGAAAAAGAGAAAAAGAAAAGACTCTGTGGTGGGTCTTGGGAGGGAAGAGAAAATAGCCTGAGAGGCAGGGGGAGTCCAGCGAGTGAGGAGGGGTCTCTGGAAGTGAAAGCGCAGGAGGTAGAAGGGAACGGAGACATTTCAAAAGATCCAGGAGCAGCGTGAGAAGCCGAAGGGAGGAAGAGGGACAGGAGGTGAAGTGGAACAGGTGAGGAAGACACTGGAGTGACAAGTTGGGGGCAGATGAGGCACGGGCAGGAGGGACAGAGGCTGGTGGGCAGGACGAACCTGGACAGAGGAGACACTGCAGGAACCAAGGCAAAAGAACAAAGGCCAAGGAGCCCGGATAAGCTGTTTCGGTGCTGGGTGATGTGAACAGGTTACAGTAAATAAAAGCCAAAGCAATGTTTGATTTTACAGTATTTACAAACCATATGCTTTCAGCGGTCCACGAACTTGGTCCATTTGTCTGATTCTGTGGGAGGACCAGCCCCAGGGAAGACAGAGGGAAACGACTGGGCTCTGGCCTGGGTTTTGTGCCTTGAAACACTCCTCAAGAAAGCAGTAATAAAACAAGTGCCTTTGTTTTGCTGGGCTGGGTCTGGTGTCTGTGTCACACGCCTCTCTGGCGGAGGGTGGGGGTCGCTGGCCTGGAGAAGCTGACCACGCAGTGTGGGCAAAGCTCTCAGAGCCCCTGGATCTGGACTTTCTGTTCCACCAGAGCTTTTAATTGAGGTGCTCAAACAGCCTCGTCCCTGCTCATCTTGAGGCTCAATCCAGAAGGAATTGAGAGTCATCCTAACCACCCGCGGAGAACAAGGGCCCTCGGGGACCAGACTAAGAGGACAGGGACCGCGCTGTCCACACTGTTGGGGGAGGGGAGGCTGACCCTCCTTGGCCTCTGGTGCTGCCCAGGGGAAGTTGCCCTCCACCCAAGGGGATTTCAGCACCAGGGGCAGGTCCCCCCAGGGCCTCTCACCAACCACACAACCAGGAAACAACACATTGTCTCTGAATTCGGTTGAATGATTCACTCTGCATGACTTGGGGGCCACCTGGAACTTCCAGAGAAAATCTGGTTCCTGTTGGACCATTTCGGTCTCCCTAACCGCTTGCTGAGGCTTGCAGCGTTTCAAATATCTTGTACCTGCCACTGCCCACCCACTTTGAGATGGCCCTAGGGTGACCTGAGGCAGTGCTTTTCTCAAAATGAACCTGCCTATGAATTGCCTGGGGAGTGTGTTCAAATACGGAGTCTGGCTCAGTCCTGCAAGTCTGTCAAGCTCTGAGGCGATGTTGCTGGGTCCACAGACCACACTTGAGCAGCAAGGGCAAAGAACTTGGCAGTGAGCTAACTGTCTACGAAAATCTAATTGAATCTCTCTTCTAGGGATATTTAGGCGTTTTTCTCTGTTGCTAACAAGTAAGTCACTTTGGCCGTGGGATAGACAGGCATGATTCAGAGCTGTCATAACATCATTTGCGTCTGGCAGCCCAGACTTCTTATTTTAGCATCTTCCTCTCCATCTCAAATCAAGAAACTTTAGGGCAAGAGGCATTTGGATGAAATACAGACAGGGATTTCCTAACAGTAATTATTGTAAACACGAGCAGAGGTTACAGAAGTGGTGAAAGCTTTCTCAGGAAATCCTTAAACTCCCATCAGCTGTGATCCTGCTTGGAGGCTATCCGGGGGGATAGCCCTGTGACGTCATCAGATCTCGAGTAACTTAAAACAAAACAGGCCACGTGTGGGACAGACTGGCGTGGTCAAAATATTTGCTGTTTGCTTTGTCTAAAGTTGGCCTGTCTATACCAAGGCAAGAACCTAAGAAAAACCGGTCATCTCAATTCTTCTCTTAAATACTCCTTAGACTCCTCTATTTCTTTCTGTAACCACAGCCATGCCACCATCATCTCTCCCTTAGGCAGCTGAATTCACCTCCACCCTTTTCTCCCTGCACGCCCTCTTGTCCCCAATTCATTCTCCACACATTCTCCAATGTGAATCTGAAGGCACCACTCCCCTGCCCACTGCACTTAGGTTTAAATCCAAAGTCCTAATGTGGCCCTATGAGGTGTGGCCCCTCCCTCCCTCCCCAGCCTCCTCTGGTTCCTCTCTCCTCCTTGCTTTCATGCCCCTGACCCACTGGCCTTCTTTCAGTCTCCAGATGACAAAGGATTTGTCCCCATAACTTTCACACCTGCTGTTCCCTCTACCTGGAATGCACATCCCTGCTCTTCACCTGGCTCACTCCTATACATCTCCAAGTCTTGGTTTAAATATCACTTTCTCAGATTGTCCTTTCCTGATCTCTAATCTAAAACAATCCTTCCCGGGCTTCCCTGGTGGCGCAGTGGTTGAGAGTCCGCCTGCCGATGCAGGGGACACGGGTTCGTGCCCTGGTCCGGGAAGATCCCACATGCCGCGGAGCGGCTGGGCCCGTGAGCCATGGCCGCTGAGCCTGCGCGTCCGGAGCCTGTGCTCTGCAACGGGAGAGGCCACAACAGTGAGAGGCCCATGTACCGCAAAAAAAAAAAAAAAAACAAAAAACTAAAACAATCCTTCCCAGGATTTCCCTGGTGGTCCAGTGGTTAGGACTCTGTGCTTTCACTGCCGAGGGCCTGGGTTCAATCCCTGGTCGGGGAACTAAGATCCCCCAAACCACGTGCTGCAGCCAAAAAATAATAATATTAATCCTTCCCGTTAGACTATCTCGTGGTTCCCAGTAGTTTTCCTGAATAGCACATATACAGATGATGGTGCCAGACTGATTACTATGACTATTAGATGGTAAGCCCCCTGGTGACAGCATTGTCTCTGTTTTGTAAACCATTGGACACCCAGCATCTAGCACGATTCATGGCACACCCAGGTTTGATAAATATTTGTTTAATGAATGAACAAGTGAGAACTGCCTCATCTTATCATTCATTCTGTAACCCAAATGTCCCAGGCCTTACAGACCCATAGGTACAAAAAAGGTGATATTAACATTGATGCCCAAGTTATAGCAGCTCTTAGCCATCTGCCCTCAAAATCTCCAGTTACTTCTGGAAGCCCAAGAGACAAAGGCTGGTGTCTCTCATGTGTTTAAGCACCAGTCTGCTTGTGTCTCCTTCTCTGGCCATGTTCGATTGCCCAGGACACCCTCTGCTGACAGCGTCTCCCCTGATGCTGCCGCGGCACTTCGCATTGCATCTGTCTGCTGGTGAAATGGGCCAATCCTTCAGGAAACCGAATCTGCTCCACAGTCCTTGTGGCAAGCGGTGTGGGGGGAGAAGAGCCTGTGCCCAACTCTGAGTAGCTCTTGTCCCTGGGCCCCAGAGAGGCACTGCTTGGGTCCAGGGTCCCTCACAGCTTGTTCCCTTCTCACCGGAGCCCTCTCTGCATCAGACGGGATAGGGATGCCACCTGCCCCGTCATCTCTCTTTTCTGTCTCTCTCCCTATTGCCCCTTTTTCTTTCAGCTGAAAAGAATGCCCCTGTACCTCTTCAATTGTGCAATAGGGTCCCAGGGGATGTGCACCCAAGTTGTACAGTCTGGGCTTGGTTATAATTCATTCATTAAATCAAAAAATACTTACAAAGCACGCCTAGGGGCCACACACAGTCAGCCATTGGGCCCTTTCCATCTGTCGATGCTGCCCTGTCTCTGCAGCTGTGCCACAGTCATTGTCTCATTTAAAACTTCCCTCTCTTCCCTCCCAGGTGATTGCCATGGTCTCAGAACTGGCCTCCCTGCCTCCTGGCTGGTCCCCTCGATCCAGACTGCCAAAGAGAGCTTATTAATATGCAAAGCTGATGACATCAGGCTTCTGTTAAAGCCTTCAGGGCCTCCCCATGGCTTTCAGGCTAGAGTTTAACCTCCTTACCTTCACACTAAAGACATCTTGTGATCTGACTGCTGCCTGTTTGTTCAGCCGAAATTTCCATCTCTCCCCAGAAGCAGTCACGTTGTCTCAGACCTCTGAGTCTTCCCACCCTGTTCCTTCTGCCTGGAGTGTCTTTCTCCCAGTCTTTGGTCTAGACCAGTGCTGTCCAATAGGACTTTCTGCAATGATGATGGAAAAGTCTCTGTTTGCTGTGTCCAATGTGGTGGCCTCTGGCCACACGTGCAGTGTGTCTAGTGCAAGTGAGTTACAGAGCCATAAGTGGCTCCCTTATTGGGCAGTATAGATCCAGACAACTGCTAATCCCTTTACAGTACTTAGCTCAGGGCTCCAGTTCTGTGCCGGGAAGCCACGCCAAATTCATGGCTGATGTAGATGCCCCTCCTCCATGTCCTGTAGCATCCTTGTTCTGTTTCTATGCCCATACTCAGAACTTCTCTATAGTCAGTGATGCATCAACCTGCCTGCCCCACTGGACTGAACATTTCTGAGGGCAAGGGCAAACAGTTCACCCAATGAATGGTTGATACATGAATGCATAAGTGCACTGGTAAAGGTTTAACTAGCTCAGAGGAAAAGCCCTGATTTGCTGTATTTGCCAATTCTGTGATGTAAGTATTCCTATTATGTGTCCAGAGAATAAGACAAGGCACAGAAAGAGAGAAAATATTTGCAAAAGTCATATCTGATAGATCTGTTATTTAAGACTGTTATCTAAAATAAACAAAGAATTCTTAAAATCCAACAGTAAGAAAATGAACAACCCAATTCAAAAATGGGCAAAAGACTTGAACAGACACCTCACTGAAGAAGATAATGAGATCACAAGCAAGTAAATGAACAGATGGTCAACATCATATATCATTAGGGAAATGCAAATTAAAACAATGAGATACCACTACACACCTCTTAGAACATCCAAGATCCTAAACACCGACAGCACCAAATACTGGCAAGGATGTGGAGCCACAGGGACTCTCACTCACTGCTGGTGGAAATGACATCAAATGGTGCAGCCACTTTGTAAGACAGCTTGGCAGTTCCTCACAAAACTAAACCTCGTCTTAACACATGATCCAGCAGTCATGCTCCTTGGCATTTACCCAAAGGGCTGAATACTTACATCCACACAAAAACCTGCACGTGAATGTTTACGGCAACTTTACTCATCATTGCCAACACTTGAAAGCAACCAAGATGTGCTTCAGTAAGTGAATGGATAAATAAACTGCGGGACACCCAGACAATGAGATATTATTCAGCGCTAAAAATAAATGAGCTATCAAGCCATGAAAAGACATGAAGGAAACTTAAACGCGTATTACTAAATGAAAGAAACCAACCTGAAAAGGCTACACTGTATGATTCCAACTATATGACATTCCAGAAAAGGCAAAACTATAGAGACAGTGAAAAGATGAAAGGTTACCAAGGGTGACTGGGGAGAAGAATAGGTGAAACAGGGGATTTTTAGAGCTTCACAGTGAAACTAATCTCTGTGATTTTATAATGGTGGCTACATGTCATTATACGTTTGTCAAAACCCACAACAAGAGTGAACCCTGACATAAACTATGGACTTTGGGTGATAGTGATGTATCAATATAGGTTCATCAGCTGGGACAAATGGACCACTGTGGTGGGGGTCACTGAAAATGGGGGAGGCTATGCATGTGTTGGGGTGGGGAGGATAAGAAAAATCTCTATCTTCTGCTCTAAAATCTACTCTTTAAACTGCTCAGAAATCAAGTCTATTTTTTAAAAACCCCACCATGGCTGACTTCAAGCTACCAACATGACATCACTGAACTCAGAGAGGGGAAGAGATGTGCAGGACTGGCTCTCACAAATCCAATCCAGTGGTGGTAGGAGCCTGCTCCGGCACACCACTGCATGCATAAAGGAAAGAATGAATGAAGTGTGCTAGACGCTGGAAATATAAGAGATGCCTTCAGACTCTTTAAGAAGAAGCTTATTCAGACGTGCAAGAAGCTGGGCATGCAGCTGCAGGTCTGATTTCAGTTCTAAACCATCAGATAAAGGACTGAGGTGTCATGTCTTTGACTTATTCAGGAAGAGAGACTTTTGTTTCCTTTGGGTCCTTTACCTTCAATACCAAGCCTTGTCCAGGCAACTACTGAGCGCCCAGCTCGGATTAGAAGAAAGAGGGTGAGTCTGAGGCTAGGAAGCAAGGGTATCAATTAGAAGGGTTCGCCTGCAAGAACATGGAATCCTGGGCTTCCCTGGTGGCACAGTGGTTGAGAGTCCGCCTGCCAATGCAGGGGACACGGGTTCATGCCCCGATCCGGGAGGATCCCACATGCCTCGGAGCGGCTGGGCCCATGAGCCGTGGCCGCCGAGCCTGTGCGTCCGGAGCCTGTGCTCCGCAACGGGAGAGGCCACAACAGTGACAGGCCCGCGTACTGCAAAAAAAAAAAAAAAGAACATGGAATCCTGACCGCAAGTATCCTAAACAACCAGGGATTTGTGATGTCCCACATAAGATGTCCAGAAGAAGGGCAGTTCCTGGCTTGCTGAATTCAGTGGTCAACGATGCCATCCTCTGAGCCTCAGTGGTGTCTCTCCTCAGCGGCCATCGCAGTTCCAGGCATAACACGCAGGCTGACAACGTCCAGTGAAGAAGAGGCACATTCCCTCCCAATTTTAGTTAGTGAGAAAAACCTCTCCCAGAAGCCCTTCAGCAGCCATTCCTTCAGATCCCAGCAGCAATGACTAGATCACATGCCATACTTAAACCAACTGCTTGCAAGGGATGAGACCACCATGACTGGCTTAGGCCAATTAGTGGGACCCTACAGGAGGCAGCACCTGGGAACCCAGGCAGGACTCTGCCCGTGTGGAAGAAGCAGGTAGGGGTAGGGTGGCAGTGGGCAGTGGCTGTCAAGACCCAATCTACAGGGAATATTAGAAGAAGATTCACCTATTTTATGACCAGACCATTCCATAAGAATTCTTGAGATATTAAGGAACAAGAAGGCAGTGGAGGGAACACAGCTCCCCGGATTCCCTCTCAGGTTGAAATACCTACATGGACACAGCCCTCCTCTATGGATTCCCACGTGCAGATTAAGCCAACACGTCAATGGGGACAGGTTCCACGCTGTTCAAAGAAACCAGAACTGTGCATAGTAAGGCCCTGCGTCTGCTGTGGGGACAGAGGCCCCAGCCAGCCCAGGTCTGAGCCATACTCCCAGCAACTCTCTGGTCCTGGTGTGAGACTCCCCCTTGCAGGTGCTTCCAGGTATGGCTCTAGCCAGGGTCATCTTGGCCACGGTCTGATGTGGGTGACCCCGTTTTGACAGGTCTGAATTCCCCAGGGTGAGCAGCGCATGGTGCCTCACTCCAGCTCTGACCTGGTTATGGGGAGTTGCTAGGTAACTGCTATGCGGCCTCTGCTTCCCACGGCAAGTCCAGATGAGCTGGGGAGTGCAAAGGAAGGGGAGCCCTGGCCGGGGCTCTGCAGCCTGGACTCTGCCCTCACTCTCTCTGGACCACTGGACCTTGGGGAAGTCTATTCACCCCTCTGGGCCTCAATTTCCTTGTCAGTCAAATGAAGGAGAGGCTGGGTCTCTTTTCTCTCTAAACCGCTGACACACGCAGGCAGCATAAACTAAACAAACACTGATCATCAGATTCCTCTCAGGTAGGAATGACTCAACACGAATGCAGAAAAGGAATGGGTTGAGTTATTTGCATTTAAAATAAAATAGAGAAACTAGCAAACCTGTGTCTCCATTAAGACACATAAAACTTACAGAGAATCTGGAACTTCCTTGGCAGTCCAGTGGTTAAGACTCCATGCTTCCACTGCAGGGGCCTGAGGTTGGATCCCTGGTCAGGGAACTAGGATCCCACATGCTGCACAGTGAGGCCAAAAATAATAATAATCATAAATTTTAAAATAAATAAAAGCAGAAGTTACAGAGAGGGCTTCCCTGGTGGCGCAGTGGTTAAGAATCCGCCTGCCAATGCAGGGAACACGGGTTCTAGCCCTGGTCCAGGAAGACCCCACATGCCACGAAGCAGTTAAGCCCACGCACCACAACTACTGAGCCTGCGCCCTAGAGCCTGTGAGCCACAACTACTGAGCCTGCGCCCTAGAGCCTGTGAGCCACAACTACTGAGCCTGCATGCCACAACTACTGAAGTCCGCGAGCCTAGAGCCCGTGCTCCACAACAAGAGAAGCCACGATGATAAGAATCCCACGCACTGCAAAGAAGTATAGCCCCAGCTCACTGCTACTAGAGAAAGCCCGCACACAGCAACGAAGACCCAACACAGCCAAAAAATAAAAACAAATAAATTAATTAATTAAAAAAAAAAACCTTACACGCTGTTAAAAAAAAAAAAAAAGAAGTTGCAGAGAATCTTCCTTCTGTTGGCAGAAATTTAGCTTCTGGAATCGATGTTCGTAAGTCCATGGGGCTCCCCGGGTCCTTTTCCAAACCCAGACTTCCTAAAGAAGTCCCCTTAGGGTCCGCAGCTTGCTAAAGCGTGCTGTCCTATCTGGGCTCTACTGGCCCTTCTTCTCCCGTTGCAGCCATGCCGCAGGCCCAGCCCTTCCCAGGTTGCTGGGGCCAGCCCTGACTCCTACAGTGTGGGCTCTGCACTAGCCTCTGGGGTCTGCTACTCGGTCCTGCCTTCATTCTGAGACCCGGTCCCACCCGCTTCCCTGGTCCCTGCAACAAGCTCCCTGCCCAGGCCCACATGCTGGGACCTCTGCAGGACCCAGGTCCTCACCACCCCTGCCCCTTGTTCATGCCAAGCCCCCTCCCAGAATCCAGACTCCTTCTACTGAAGTTTCCTAACCCCACCGCCATCCTGCCTGTCTGCCCACCTGAATTTCCAAATACCGCAGGCTGCTTCACCCCTGAGCATTCCCGTGACCTTGTGCCGGGGCCCCTGGTGTGCCACCTGCATGTCACCGCCACCACCAACACGCAATGCCCGTTGTCACAGGTGGCCCCTGGGACCCCATCCTACCCCAAGCAGCTGATGTGTTTTCCCCTTCCTCCTAGACCCTGCCTTCCTGGTCCAGTTCTAAGTCGGCCACGCCCAATCCTTCCCTACTGCCATACACACACGGCGTAAAGGATCGTGTCTGAATGTGCCCCAGGATGCTGGAGTCAGATCAGGGAGCACTCTCCACCCCTCGACAGAGTTTTCCCCCGGTTGGGGGCAGAAGGAGGCATTAGTACCTTGTGCACAGGGAATGAGAACCACTGGGGTGGTCAGGGCAGGTGGCCTTTCAGCTGCCAGCTCTGCTCTGGGACACTCTAGACCCTCCCAGCCGGGCAGAGAAAGCCCCATCCTTGAGCCATGTAACCCAGTCCCACCTTCTTTCTAACACTTCTGTAGGCAATGTGGAAAAGCCGAGAAATCACAAGCTTTGAGTCAGACAGACCTGGGCCCCAGTCCAGACTCTGCCCATGACGAGTCCCGAGCCTGGACAACTCCCTTGACCTCTCTGAGCTATTCTAGAGAACTGGAGAGAGTAGCACGGAGTTGTCATGAGAAGTAAGCAGAATGATAGGAACTGCTTGGTGAGGGCCCAGCAAACGGTGGGCAGCCCCCCACCCCTGCCATCTTGGCAGAGATGGGCTTCCTCATGCCTCCACCCCACCCCAGACATGTTGCTGCAAAGGCCTCCTCTGCTTTGAAACTTACCTGCCCTGTATTCAGCCCCCTGGGGTGAGTCTCTCCTCCGCCCCTATCAAGCTGATAACTTGCTGATGTAGTAAATCAACGTTGGGGGATCTCTAATCCCTGGGCCTCACCCACCCCCTTCCAGGTGACGGCTGCCCTGCCATAGTGACCCACCAGGGACAAAGTATGGAGGGTGTTGGCCAAATGAAGGAGTGATTCTTGAAGGGAGAATGCCAGGCCAGGCAGAGGTGTCCCGCAGCCACCATGACTTCCTCTGGCTGGTCTGCCTGCCCCCAGGCTCTCCGCTACCCAGATTGGGCACTTTCTCTACTGGAAAACCTTTCTCCTGCTATGCCTGGCTTGGGGTTCAGGCAGCCTCCCAGAGATTCGGGGGGAGGTGGAGGAGGGATGTCTGGGCTCCTCTGCCCTGAACCTTGCCCGGCACTTCCTTCTTTGGGGACTGTGCTCCTGCAGGTCCCCACTTGAATTTCCCCTTCCTTTCGATTTACCTCTGTGCACATCCTAGTCAGCCTGCAAGGCCAGGGAAAATGCCACCTCCTTGACTGATTCCTTGATTCCACCCTCAGCCTGGAGTAGCTCTCCCTCTGCAGAAAATTCTCCTGACACTTGCTCTCTGGCCTTGCCCTGGAGGGAGGTGTGCCCTTGAAACCTGTGCCCTGTGACTCTGGGGGTTCCAGTTCCCCAAAGACAGAGATGAGCAGATACTAAGCAAACAAATAATTCCAGCCCAGGTCCCTTGGTTGGGTCAGAGCTGTCATAAAATTTGTCTAAAAATATTTCAGACACAGCCCAGTTCCCAGCACTGCCAGCCACTGGGAAGAGGAGGTGCTTCGCAGCACCCTACCCACAGGGGTGAAGATCGCTCACGCTGCCCCGCATCTGCCCTGCGTCTACAGCCTACCAGGTGTGTTGCTCCAGGAACTCCCCACATCTGTGCTGCCGCCAAGAGGAAGTGAGAGGAGGCTCCATCCCTCCCCGCGGCTTCCCTCCTAAAGCCTCCCAGCCTCAGAGCAGAGTTCTTCCTCTAACACCTAATGTCGTCCACCACGGGCTCTCTCTGCCTCTGGCCCATGCTGTGCCCTCTGCCGGGCACATCCATCTCGAGCACCATTTGCATCCCGCCATTTCCCAGCTCACGAGCCATCTGTGGCTTCCAACTGCCAACAGAGTTAAGTCCAAACTCACCTTGGAATTCAAAGATTCAAGAATTCAAAGATTCAGGACTTCCCTGGTGGCGTAGTGGTTAAAAATCCGCCTGCCAATGCAGGGGACACGGGTTCGAGCCCTGGTCCGGGAGGATCCCACATGGCACGGAACAACTAAGCCCGTGCGCCACAACTACTGAGCCTGCACTCTAGAGCCCGTGCTCCGCAACAAGAGAAGCCACCGCAATGAGAAGCCCGTGCACCGCAAAGAAGAGTAGCCCCTGCTCACCACAACTAGAGAAAGCCCACGCGCAGCAACGAAGACCCAACGCAGCCAAATATAAATAAATAAAATAAATAAATTTAAAAAAAAAAGAATTCAAAGATTAAAAGATTCAAGAACTTTCATGAGGCCCATCCCTCTTCCCATCCTTGCCCCATCCCTGAAACACACACATGTACATATTCACATACGTGTATACATACACATTTACACACATGCACACTTATACACACACATATACATGCACATACACACACATAAATGCACACATATATACACACTTACATGACCCAAACTAATCTGATGTTTAACCTGTATTTGCTTTGAGCATTATATTCATTCACTCATGCATTCACTCATTCATTCATTCATTCATCCAGTCAACATTCCCTTGGTGCCAGGTCCATATTAAAGCTGGGATGCAAATGTGAAGAGCACAGTTTTCTTACTTCTCCTAGAAGTACTTACTATTCAGCCAGCTTTCTAATAGCTTTTATTTAATTCTGACTACTTTAAATTCAAATAGTAGCAACCATATAGGACAGTGCAGTTCTACTGTAAAACCTTCTGGCCCTTGGGTCCCACGAAATTGGTGGCAAGTAGACTTGGGTTTGAATCCTTAGCTGTGTGACCCTGATTGGGTTGCTAAACCTCTCTGAGCCTCAGCTTTTTTTTTTTTTTTTTTTGCGGCCTCTCACTGTTGTGGCCTCTCCCATGGCGGAGCACAGGCTCCGGATGCACAGGCTCAGCGGCAATGGCTCATGGGCCCAGCCGCTCCGCGGCACACGGGATCTTCCCGGACCGGGGCACGAACCCGTGTCCCCTGCATCGGCAGGCGGACTCTCAACCACTACGCCACCAGGGAAGCCCCTGAGCCTCAGCTTTATCAGTTACATCATGAACAGGTTGTAACACATAAATGCAAAGATGAAATGAGCAAATGTATGCCTGGAGTCTAGAAAATGCTTAGAAAATATGTTGAATCTGAGTTTTTGTCTCTAGAAATTAAATAATTATTTGGATCATGATCCCTATCCTACTATTAACCTTGTCAATATTTTTGAAGTCTTTTGAATATATTCAGTTGGCCTGAAATAATATAGAAATCCTGCCTCCTTCGATGTTTCAAGGACAGCAGGGGAGACAGGTTCTGGAAGTTTTCTGAGCTCCTTTTGAGCTGGGAGTGTGTCCGTGTTTTTACTTAAGTCCCCTGTAACATAATGCTCTATGTATGTTTGCTGATAAAATCATTGTACTCACTGATAACAATACTCAGAATTCAGTCCAATGAATATTTAATGCATGCACTCTGGCTAGACACTATGGGAAACACAAAGCAAACCACAACAGTTCCTAACCTTGGAAACTTAATCTAACAGCGGAGGCAACATGTTTGCTTGCGATCGTGTTGCCCTCTGACTCTGGGTGTGAAGCCCTTGGGATGGGGCCGTTCTGGTCAGGCTAAGTGCCTCTGCCCGGGCAGTGAGAGATGTGGGGGGGGCGCAAAAGCCTGGTTTGGGGCGTAAGGTTGTCTTGAGCCACCTACTTCGTGGTCAGGAATCTCCTTCTGATATTAAACCAGCAGAAACAGCCAGAGCACAAGGCATTGCAGACCACAGGGCAGAACTCAAGCTAATCTGCCATGGCCACCTCTCCAGTGACCAGCTTTTGTTCTAGATCACTGCATCCCAGGTCACACAGTGGTCTGACTCTGACAAGGAATGCAGCAGCCAGGCCCCAGGGGAAGGGCCAGGGGAGGAGTCTGAAGGTGCGGAAAAGCACGATCCCCTGGGCCTCTTCCCAGGCAGGACTTCGGCTGAACTCTGCCCTCTGTTCCCTTCCTGATCCTGCCCCCAACCCCACCTGTCCTTCTGTTTGCACCTCCCAGGAGGATGTGGATGGCAAAATCCGGCTTCATCTTTAATTAATTAATTTATTTATTTATCTCTTTATTTTTGGCTGCGTGGGCTCTGTAGTCTGCAGCATGCGGGCTTAGTTGCCCCGCAGCATGTGGGATCTTAGTTCCCTGACCAGGGATCAAACCCGCCTCCCAGGCATTGGAAGGCAGATTCTTAACCACTGGACCATCAGGAAAGTCCCCTGGCTTCATGTTTAAAGTGTACCCTACCACACATATTCTCTCTCTCTCTTTCTCTCTCTCTCTCACTCTCTCTCTCTCTCTCTCTCAGCTGTGTAATTGAATGGCTGAAAGGACATTCAACTGAGTTGCCTTTTTTGTTCCAGGTTCTTATTCCTATGTTCTTACTTCATCTATGCTGAGGAAGAGAGAAAATCTTACCCATTTTTTTTTTTTACATCTTTATTGGAGTATAATTGCTTTACAATGGTGTGTTAATTTCTGCTTTATAACAAAGTAGATCAGCTATACATATACATATATCCCCATATCTCCTCCCTCTTACGTCTCCCTCCCACCCTCCCTATCCCTCCCCTCTAGATGGTCACAAAGCACCGAGCTGATCTCCCTTGTGCTATGTGGCTGCTTCCCATTAGGTATCTGTTTTACTTACCCATTTTTAAGAAGGAATTCCTGGTCAGTTTGAAATAAAACGATAGTGGAAAAGGGGGAAACTGGGGTGAAAGTCCAGTGTTTAGGGTATAATGCCTGGGAACCCCACACTGAATAATGCAGTCCTGACCTCCAGGAACCTACCACCTGCTGGGGGAGACAGGCCCTCAGCACAGAGCTTGAGTGCTAAACAGGGGCTGAGCGTGAAGTGAGGGGCCCTAACCCAGACCCAGAGGGCCAGGAGAGATGCTGTGGAGGAATTGACCAGGCTGAAGACAAAGGATTCAGAACGGTAGCACATGGACTGAACAGAAAAGAAAGCATTTCGGCAGCAGGAAGTCCCCACGCAAAGCCATGACATATTGAGGAAGGGGGAGAAGAAACCTAACAGGTTTGGATCGTAAATGGCCACAAGGTGCTTGACTTGTAGCGTAAGGATAAGGAAGAGCTTTGTGCAGGGAAATGACATAATATATTTGCATTTTAGAAAGGATTTGGGGGGAGAAGATAGATTTGGGAAGACCAGTTAGTGTTACCGAACCCAGGTCCGGCTGCTCCCCGCTCAAAAGACAATAAAGAGAACAGTTTGGTGGAAAGGAAAGTTTGCTTTATTTTGGATGCGGGCAACCGGGGATGGGTGGGGTGGGTGGGTGTGGACGTCTGTCCAAAGGCCGACGCCCCGCCCCCGACAATCGGGGGCAAGAGCTTTTATAGACAGAGGGAGGGGCCTACATGCAGAAACAGCACAGTCAGCTCTGCAGTCATCTTGAAATCGGTCGTCGGTGGTCTGACCAGCCTCATCTCAATTGTTTTAGGTACAGTCAATCTTCAGTTCCAGGGTCGCTTTGGCCTCCATTTCTTTGAGGCCGATTCTCGGAATTGTGGCAGCTTATGCCGTGGCTACAGCCTGGTCGTCATGTAGTTCACTTCTTCCACCTGGTGGGAGTTTCAGTATCTATAAGACAGCTCGCAGGACATGGCTCAGAATATTGTCCACAGCCCTTGAGGAGGAACAAAACGTCCTTGACTATATGACTAAGCGATTATTTGGTCTCCTTTGACGGTTTTCCTTTGTTTCTGCATTTTCTCTCTTCTCTGATTAAATATATTCTTTGGCTAAAGGTTTTCCACAGACGAAAGGCAGGCTGAGGACATGGTGGTGGCAGGGGCAAGGACCATAGGATCCTGCTCTGTTTCGTTAGGAGGCTCTCGTAACAATGCTCGGGATGGGGGGAGTGGCAACAGGGATGGAGTGAAAAGGGCTGATGGGAGACATCACAGAGGAGCCTCATCTGGCCTGGTGGCTGTGAGATGGGGGAAGAGTCCAAACGCATCCATGTGTCCCACTAGGGCCACCAGGCAGGTAGTGGTGTCATTCTGGAGGAGAGGGACCCAGAAGGACATGTAGTGGGAGCAGGTAGAGGAGGAGAGGGTGAGGGATTCCTTTGAGACACGCTGCCTCAGAGGTGCCTGTGGGGCGTCTGAGCAGAGATGGCCAGCAGGCAGCTTGATCAACTGGTATGGAGCAGAGGAGAAAGTCCTGGGGCTGAGAGAGGACTGGGAGAGTCCTTCGAGCCCTAGGGAGGTGGGAGCACCCACGGAGTGTGTGAGGTCTAAACAACGAGGAGGCCAAGGACGAGCGCTGAGGGACACCAACGTTGAAGGGATGGACAAAAGAGGCGGAAGAGGCGTGGTGGGAGGTGCAGAGAGGTCAGGGAGTCGGGGTGTCGGGAAGCAAAGGCAGCTGTGAAGCGGCGGGGAGAGGAGCCTATAGGCTTCCAAAGTTGCAGATACAACCAAGTCCCCAGGTCTGGAGGTCGGGGAGGGCAGGTACTTGCCTAGTCCAAAATCAGCATGCAATAAATCACTCCTGAACGAACAGATGAAAGCCCGAGATATGTCGTGAATGGCGGGGGAGAAGCCTCGGTGTGTTCACTTCTCTGGGCTGCAGAGTGGGTCAGAGGTGAGGGCCGCTCAGCTAGTTCAGTACCAGGATCTACACCCCTCCTCCACGGCCGCAGCTATAATCACCTCCTCTTCCTCTCTCATCCTCTCCAGAAATAGGCAGCAAAGCACGAATCTCATAGAGGCGTGAGAAAGCCCCCAAAGTTTTATAACAGGTCTTCATGACACAAATTGCCACAGAGGGAAAAAGAGTCAGCCCTGAGAAGCTTATCTTAGAATATATCATGACTCGAATTACACAGGAGGACCTAGGTAAATAGACGCAAACGGATGAACGGATGAACGCAGCTACAATGATGGTAAACGCCAAGGGGTCAGATCTCAGCTGCACACCCGGCCGGCAGTCAGTGCTGGGTGAGGGGAAGGCAAGTGACAGTCAAGAGCCCAGGCAGAGGGGGAGGTGTCTTCTGGAGGAGAAGGAGGCCTGAGGGGAACTGGAGGAGGAGGCACAATTTCTCAGGAAGGCCCAGTCACCTTGGGCAAGGTGGCTTCCAAAGCTGGAAGAAATGCAACCGTGATAGGCCCCCCAGCTCAGGGAAACACCAGATCCAGGACTTGAGGGACCGGGAGAGGACCAGAGGCTTTCCTAGGGAGTCACCACCACATGGGATGCCCACAGACACAAGGTAAATTGGGCCTGTGTCTAAAAGAAATCAGTTTCTGGGCCGGTAAGGTGTTTTAAAAATCTCATTAATAATGCACAGGGGATCAGGCCTCAGGGATGTGTGTCCCAGCACCTCCACTGGCTGATAACCTTGAAGAGGCCGTCTCACCTCCCAGGGCCTCAACATGTCCATCTGCAGGACCTTACATAGTCCCTTTCACAACCTACTTCCAAAGATTGGGGGGACCAAATTAGATAAGTGTACGTGACAGTGCATCCATAGCCTATAACCTCTCTGTGAATGCCACTGTGTCACTCGTCACCCTGCCTTGTAAAGAAGGCTGTGGGTATCTGACTCCCAGCTAAACCAAGGGAGCCACCAGAGCAGCTAACAATCACGTCTGATTCCTCTTTTTTATTCTCAGTGGCAAGCATGTTATCTAGTACACGTCAACTGCTCAAAAAAGTTGGCTGAATAGATAAGTCATTGGTATGTAAAGGGAACTATCATGAAAAGACCACTGTGTGTTTCATAGCAGTTAGATCTAGGAAAGCTCTTTTCCACTGCGAACTGTGACTAAAATAGTCTACTCTGATTCTAACCTTCTGTCCTATTCTAACTTGTGTCACATAATATTTGTGTTCTTGAGAGCAAAATCCTTATCGCAGTCATTCACTTCAATGTAAGCTCCACATGGGCAAGAACTTGGTTTTGTTCAGAGCTGTACCTCAGCACCTAGAGCAGGGCCTTGTGCTTGTTACAACTCAATACGGATTTGGTAAATGAATGAGTGGCTTCTGACCCTCAGCACAATGCTAGGCGTTCAGCAAATGTTTGTTGAATGGATAAATTATTAAACAAGGGGGATTCTGTTTCTTTCTAATGTCCCTTTCTAGCATTATCAACCGAGGCAGTATAGCAAGGTGGGCAGGCAGGCAAGCCCTGGAGTCAGATGGTCTGAGTTTGAATCCTGGCTCTTCTACTTAGCAGCTGGGTGACCTAGAGTGAGCTACTGAACCTCTCTGTGTTTCAGTTTTCTCACCTGCAAAATGAGGATAATAATAATTTTTCTAATAGGATTATATGAATTTATTTGAAAGATACATATTTTGCACAGTGCCTGGCACATAGTAATTGCTATTTTTTTATGACCATATCAGTCTCTTAATAATCTTCAATGGCTCCCCTAGCTACGGAATAAGATTTAAAGTCAAGGTCCCTAGGGACTTCCCTGGTGGTCCAGTGGTTAAGACGCTGCGCTTCCACCGCAGGGCGCTTGGGTTCAGTTCCTGGTCAGCGAACTAAGATCCCACATACCGTGTGACGCAGCCAAAAAATAAAATCACGCTCCCCACAATTTGGACTCCAGGTCCCTCTCTTTCCAGTCCCATCTTCCCACACTTTAACACTAAGTACTCTTTACAGGCTACTACGCTGTACCAGGCACTCCACGAAGTGGTGTATATCCATTAATTTGTTTCCCTTTTTGCACAGCTCTATTAGGTAGGACTTATTATTGCCCATATGTCACTAATGATGTGGCCAAGGCTCAGAAAGGAGAAGTAACTTCCCCAGGGACACACAGCTTATACCAAGAAAGTGGGATTCCACTCCAGGACTCTCTGACATGAAAGTTCATGCTCTTATTCACTGGCTTCTGAAATCCTTGCTATGCCGATTGGTCTATGGACCATCATTTACGAACATTACCTGGGAGCTTCCTAGAAATGCAGACTCTTGGGCCTCACCTCAGACCAAGTGAATCACCATCTGCATTTAGCAAGGTCCCCCCAGGGGACTACCGGGCACGGTAAGGTTTTAGAAGTACTGTTGTCAACTACTTTCCATCAGTCAGACACAACTGCTAATTAAATCAAATATGTGACCTTATTTAATCCCTACAACAATCTGGGAGGTCACAGGGTGGCGGGGTGGTCAGCATTGTTATCCCATTTTGTAGATGAGGGTACTTAAGGCTCTGAGGGTTGAGTATCTTGAGCTGAACCCACGTGTGCCTTACGCCAGCATGATGTTCTGACCACACCCAATCCCAACTTCCTCTGCCTGGAATGTCTTCACTCCCTCTCTCCCCCTTGACTTCTTCTCCTCCTTTTAGGCTCCACTTAAGACCCCTTCCTGCGAGGTGAAGACCTTCTTATCTACATCCCACTAGTCAGATTAATTTCTTCTTCCCTCAAAGTGCCCACAGCTCGTTGCACCTACCCTTTTCTTGGCCCTAATTCATTCTTTTTTAAAGAAATCGTACTAAGTACATACTGTGTGCCAGGCACATAGTAGGCATTGAGTAAATGTTTACTCCCAATGCATTGCTGATTGAGTTTATTAAAAGCATTTTCATCACACCTGTGTTATTCTCCTGTGTGTTTGTTTTTCTATTCCTCCCACTGCTCTGAGCTCCTCTGTATACTCAGGGCTTAGAGTTTGGCATCCTATAGGGCACCAAGTCATCGGAAAACAAACTAAATGCTCTCCCATCTAAAGATGAAATTTGTCTATACTTAGAGTGTTACTAGGAGTGAGGCCTTCCAATTCCCAAGAATAGCAGAGGACACAAGTGAGATGATGGATGTAAGGCCAACTGGCCCGAGGCAGGGGAACACAATCAGATTCACAGGTTGCATCAGACCGAAATTCTCCGGACCACCCAGTTCCAGAAACTGCCCTGGAGACATTCCGGACCACCCAGTTCCAGGAACTGACCTGGGGACTTTGAACCCGGCTCAGCCTGCCCACCTTTCAAGGGGCGGGACTAACGGTTCCCCAGGATACCCGAAAAGACCACCAAATAAGGAATACTCTGCGCCCTCCCAGATTCACCACACCCCTTTCCCTTCTTCCCCTATAAAATCTTGCCCAACCCTCGCCCGGGTGCGACTTCTCTGGCCCCTTTCTCTCGGACCAGTGAACCTCGCCCGGGAGCGCTCCCTTTTAGAGCTCACTTGAAGCTTTCCTCTGTTTCGCCGTGCCGTTTGTTAAGATCCGACCTTACAATGGACACCTCTCTGCTCACCATCCCTGACCTGACACAGGATGCCAGAATTGACTACTGTCACAAAATTTGCAGATATTTGAAAATCTAACCCTCATTTTTCCAGGTCATCAAAGGAAGACCCAGAAATATTAGGTGATCTTTTCTAAGTTCCCAGGGTTAAAACCATGTCCCCAGTAACCTTCTGTCATTTCACAAGAGAAGTAGAAAGGGCAAAGGTGGCCGTGGTGCAGGGCAAAGATCTCCCAGACACAGAGAACCTAATAGTTCCCTGTGTTGCGTCTCCTTTACAGGGAGACCTGGGCAAACCACATGTTTCTAGGGGGTTGAATTAGTTTCTAAAGCTCCTTCCAGCTCTAAGATGCTGTGCTATAAAATGAGAAATGTGAACCTTTGGTTGCTATGATCTGAAAATATTTTGAATGTGGAGAATCAAATAGTACAGCAGTGCATGAACAAAATAATATGTTAATGACTAAGAAGATTGTACTTGATCCAATGGGAAACAGCAGAGCTGCCGCTGGTGGTGTGTGTGTGTGTGTCTTCCTCCCTTGAGCTCAAACATATATTTTAAATCACTAATATAGTAATCAGGCCTCTGGCAGCCTATCTTGCCCACACACACACACACACACACACACACACACACACCACTTCAAATTAAAATGGGGGGAAAAATTCCACTGCTGCTGCTTACATCCTTGCTGTATCTGGGTGGCTTTTTTTTTTTTTTTTAAGAAATTTTTGTCCTGGTGAAAGTGTTGCATTGACAGCCCCTGGAGGGGCCTCTGATCTCAGACTGGGACACGTGGATGTGGGCCAGGAGCTGGGGGTTTTATTAGCATTTCGCTTTTGCACACCAACCGCCCCTGCTAGGCCGTCACAATCTGGCCTAGCAGAGGGCCCCCGGACCCCCGACCGAGGAGTGGTCAGATCGGCCACCCCAGAAGCACTCTGGCCAGACCATGTGCTCGGGGCCCTAACAGCGGGGAAAATGGACGCGCTGGGACGTGTCTGGCCGCCCGGCAACAGGAAGGGTTAGGTCCCCAACCTTTCCCCCACCGAAGGGTCGGGGCCAGGAGACGAAAGCGGGCCAGAGGCCGCACGTGGGTCTAACTACCGCCCGGCTCCAAGCTCCGGCCCACTCCGGGGCTCCCGCCCCGGGCTGGGCCACGCAGGCCTAGGCGTCGTCGCGTCCCCAGCCGAGCCCCCGAGGCCGTCTGCGCCGCTAGCGCCCCGCAGAGGCGGAGGCGCAGCTGCCCCTCCCCGCCCGACGGCCGCGCCCGCGCCGATTGGCCGCCCTCTCGTCCAGGTGGGGCGCCCCGCCCCTCGGCGGCTCCAGGTGCGGCGGTTGGACCCGGGCCGGGGCCGGGGCGCCATGGCCGAGTCCCAGCTCGGCTGCCTGGACGAGGTGCACGTGAACGAGAGGGTGACCGCGGCGCAGGCAGCCTTCTACTACTGCGAGCGGCGGCGGGCCGCGCTCGAGGCGCTGCTGGGCGGCGGCGAGCAGGCCTACCGCGAGCGGGTCAAGGAGGAGCAGCTGCGGGACTTCCTCTCCAGCCAGGAGCGTCAGGCCCTCGGCGCCGCCTGGAGCCCCTACGAAGTCGTCGCCGCCGCCGCCGCCCGGGGCAAGAGCGAGGCCGAGACCCCGACGCAGGCCGCGGCCGAGTCCGGCGAGTCCCTGGCCTACTGGCCCGACCGCTCCGACACCGAGGTGCCCCCGCTGGAGCTGGGCTGGACCGAAGCAGCCTTCTACCGCGGCGTGAGCCGCGTCACCCTCTTCACTCACCCTCCTAAGGAGGAGAAGGCGCCCCACCTGAAGCAAGTGGTCCGGCAGATGATCCAACAGGCCCAGAAGGTAGGCCACGCCCCCCGCTCCCCACGCCTGGCCCCTTGGACCAGGCGCCACCTCCGAGGCAAGGCCTGGGCCTGGCCGCCCTTTCCACCCTCTGGAAAATGGGCCCAGAACCCTCCCTTCCGACGTGGGGCTGGTGAGTCCTCTGGAGAGCGTGGATGTGAACGTGTTTGGCAAATTACAAGGTGTTGGGACAGTTGCTTGTCGTCACCATTACAGTGTCCAGAGGCGCTGGCTTTCCTCTGCTCTGTGCTTCTGTTTCCCTGTCTGGTTTCTCTCCTTAGGGAAGAGTGTGGGCTGTGGAGTCCTTTGGTAAAATGGGCCACTCAAAGGTCTTGATAATAACCTATGTGCTGCTCAGGGATTTACAAAACATATCCCTGGCCATTTTCTGATTTGATCCTCAGGCAACCCCAGGAAGTGTGGTGTGGCCTCCCACCCCAAGCCACACTGCTCTTAGAAGGTCCCCCAGAGTCAAGGCTGGCCTGGCCCCTGACATTCACTCCGGCTCTGGGCCCAGTGCTAGAGCTCACGCAGTCTAGGATGAATTAAGGGATGTATTTTGAGCACCTACTATGTACCTGACTCTGTGCTGGATGCTTTGACAAGGCAGATCCCTGGACTTAGCAGGTCAAGAAGACGCTCCCACTTACGGCGTCTACTCTACCTGGGGATTGAAAGGAGGTGATGTTTCCAGAGTGGCTGGTATTCTAATACTGGTGGGGCCAGTAGTTCGTAGGGCATGGGGAAGATTTACTCTGTGCCCTTGGGTAGGGATACCTGGGTAGGGCTTCCAGATAAAATATAAGATGTCCTGTTAAGTTTGAATTCCAGATAAACAACAAGAAAAAATTTAGTATTATTCAGTATGACCCAAATATTGCATTGGGACATACTGATGCTAAAAAGTCATTCACTGTTTCTGTGAAATTCAAAGTTAATGGGGACATTCTGTATTTTTATTTGCTAAGTTTGGTTCCCCTACATTGAGATTTGTTAAGAAACATCAGCAGCCTTGGGTGCCCAGTTCAAAATATACAGCAGGAGTGGCTTGGGTTCACCATTCTGATTCAACTCAGTAACTGTGGTTGGAGCCCTTTTATCCCTGAACGAGCCTAGAAAGACCGGTGGTGGGCCTCCTCTTCCTGGAAGGCGCAATGCAGGTAGTTGGCTAGATTGGCTGCCAGAAGGAAGGGTTAACTTTTCCCTGTCCATGTTTCCACCCTCCCTCTCTAAAGAATTCCAGCTTGTCTACCTGAGCGTTCTTTGTATAGTGCATTCTGCAAAAGAGAAAGACAAGTTTGGACAGAGGAGGAGAAAGGACTGGGTGACCGTACTGTGCAGCAGGGTGCAGCCGGGGTCAGGGGTCAGGGCTCACGCTGTAATACTAGCAAGCCTTGATTTATGCATCCTTAATACGTGCCAGCCACTGTGCTCATGATTTACCTGCATTTTTTCTTTTGCTTTTCACACCTACGGAGTAAGATGGGTATTTTCCTTATGTTTGGATTCAGAACAGTTAAGTCACTTGCTGAGCCGGGGTTCAAACACCAAAGTCCTTAACTGCTGTGCTGTCGGTTGATGGTGCAACAGACTGAACCAAGGAGCTGGAATGGAACTAGCCTGGTCACAACCTGGACTGCAGGTTGTGAACCCCTGTCACAAGAAGGCGGAGACAGGGCCCTGCCCACTAGAACTTCTAGTCCCATATGGGATGTCAGGAATCTCCTATGTAGTGGAGTGTTCTTAACTCTTTAAATATTTAACAACAGAAACTTTAACAACTGTGAACCGATCCAGTGCATACGTATTAAACCAGTAATTATTTCCTGAGTGCCTACCGTGTGCCGGGCGCTAGCCATAGGAGGATATAAGGTGGCCTTTGCCCTCCAAGAGTTAATTCAAGTGCTGGGGGATGTGCTGGAAGGAAAGCAGTTTTTGAGGCTGGATATGCCTAATCTGGGAGGGCTTCCCAAGGAACGTAAATTGCAGAGTTGAAAGGAGAGAGAGAAGGAAACTGGAATGGGCAGTTTGTCCTGAAGAGACTCAGGAGAGAGAGATTTTCGATGTACTTTGCTTAAAGTACAGGAGGAAAAGTGCCTTCAGGGACCCAGAAGTGAATCCGTGGCCTCTCCCACGCTGGCAGAGAGGGACCAGGGGAGGTTGCTGCCGCTTGGGCTGCTTTGACCACTGTAACTGCACGGCGGGGGCAGGGGGGACTGGACTTAAATCAAGACCCTGTGTAGACAAGGAAATGGCTGGTTCTCATTTACAAGGGCAGAGTGAGAGGACCAAATAACTGCGATTTGGAAGAAGAGTGCATTTGGTCATTGGACAAATATTTCGAGGTTTACTGTGTGCTAAGCACTTCAGTAGAAAACAGACATATAAAACACACCTCTGCTCGTAAATGGCCTAATAGTCTAATAAACCATCATTTTAATACAGAATGATGGGTGCTTAACAGAGGGCGTGGCAGGAGGGGCACTGACCCAGCCCCTGAACCGGGTTAGGGAAGGACCTTTGATGCTGAGGGCCTGTCTACAAGCGTGTCTGAATGCAGCAAGAAGGGTGGAATTGCACCAAGCATCCACCCATCTTTGCGCCCCAGCTCCCTTCTGACCAGCGGCATCCATTTTTGAGTCTACTGAGTAGGTTTAGAGAGTATTGCCTGTGCTCCAGGAGCAGAGGAAAACCTACTGGCCACCCACCTTGAAGACTGACCCTTGGCCCCTGCATTCCTGAGCCCCACACTCAAGGATACCAACTACCCAGCTCCTCACTGCTTACCACAGTGCCTCCCCCAGCATTTCCTTTGGGCCTCAAAAACCGTGTCAGGCAGAGGGGAGGCCCCTGAGGTCCAGAAGGGTCTAATGATTTGTCTTCAGACCAAGGACAAGGAGAGGACACAGCTTCCCCAGGTCCCTGGTCAGAAGTACCAATGACCCCGTGTAGATATAAACACAACCCAGGAGAGGGTGGCTGCTGGGCTAGGAAGCTTTGATTAACTGGGAGCTGCTGCTCTTTATTCCTGTGGGTCCAACACACTGTCTCCCTCGCCTAACCCTTCTTCCCTCCCTGAGTGACCATTCCTCATGGGCGGTTATTTCCAAGGCGCGGGGTGGTTCCAGAGTCCTTGTCCCCTTGAGGCTGGCGGATAATGACGCAGCTGCAGTTCCAGGGACTGAGCACTTCACAGTCCTTCCAGGATCTTGCCTCTGCCTGTCCCAGCATCCCTGCCAAGCCCTTGGCTCTGTGGCTATTGGATTCTGAGTCTCTGTCTTTTATGCTCAGTCACTGATCCTGGGAGCTGGGGTTTCTGGGCAATGGAGACCCAGCTTCACGTCAAGGACAGAGAATAGGCTCTGAAGTTGAAAGGTCTTGATTTCTGTCCTGACCTGGCTACTTACAAACTGTGTTCCTTTGGGGTAAATCACTTCCCTCCCTGGGACTCCTGACCTGCAAAATTGGAGGGCATTACCTAGATTTCTGGATGGTTTTGAAAAATCAGGAAGAAACTGTATGAAAGCAGAGGATACCAAGAAAGTATCGTACAGACATCAGTTGTCCTGGAAAGGTGCTGCCGTCACTCTCCCCTCTCAGAGCCGGGAGGGAAGTGTGGCTGAGCTTCCTCCCAGGACTCGATGCGGGGCTGCCTGCCAGGAGGTCAGAGTTAGGATGGTCAGGGGTTGCTTCTCCTCTTCAGGTTGGAGGCCCTGTGCAGGTGCGCTTCCTGTTTCCTCCTCTGGGTGAGAGGAGCAGCTCCAGCTGCCCTCCCCTCCACCCCGACCCCCTCGCACTTCTCAACTGCCTTGATCTGATGTGGCCGTTTGTCAGGGCGGCTCTCATCTGCCAGGGTGGCTCTCGTCTGCAGGGCTGTGGTAACTGAGTACTCAGCCAAGGGTCTTCTCTAGGATCTGCCACAGGCCGAGATGAGACAGGAAGGCAGGGAGGCTCCCCGTCCCTGAATCAGGGGTCCCTGAGGGCGTTCCCCTGCAGAGTCATTCAGAAGGGCCAGCTCCAAGAGCCCGAGGGCAGTCTGGAAGGACTCCTCAAGGACGATAGCTTGCACAAGTAGGCGCTGGGGCATGGGGACACGGGGGTGGGGTGGGTTGAGGTGGGGGACAGGCTGTGTTTCTGTCTGGAGAAGAGGGAGGCTGAGGCTTGGTTCCTCTGAAATCTGACACTTTAGGTCCCTGAAACTCTGAGGATGGGTGTTTCCTGGGGAGTTCAAAAGTAGAAGATGGGGCCTCAGTAAAGGGGTACATTCTTCATGACTTCTTGGTCTCATGGTAGCTTAGCCAGGTTTGCTGGGCAGTGGTCTCAGGAGGCCAGGTCACTGCAGGGGAAGGAGTACACAGTTGGCAGCCGGGAGCTTGGGTGTCTTCATTCTTGCTCTGTCTTTCCTCCTCTACCAGGTGACCTTGGGCAAATCATTTGACCTTGCTAGGCCTCCATCTCTGCATCTGTAAAATGGGGATCATTCTTGTCTTCTTGCTTACTTTCACAAGATTGCTCTGAGACTCCAGTACAAGACTATATGAGACAGCATTTTGAAAAAGATGACTAATAGATGCAGATAAAAGGGATTTATATTACGAGGGGCTAACATTGTCGAAAGATAGGTGCTCTGCATGTTATTTCCTTTAATTAATTCAATCCTTAGCACCTTGCAAGGGAAATGAGGTTTTCCCAGAGGCTCAGGGAAAGCACAAGGCCGTAGATCTCCTCATAAGAGGCAAGCTGGGACTCCACCCAGGTCTGAATTCAAGGCTTGTGTCCTTCTGCTACACATGCAGTTACTTTTGGGGATTGCCCCTGTGGCCACCACTTCCATCTGAAATTCCAGAAGCAAAGTATATTTGTTGCCAGCCAGGTTCTGGGAAGCTCACCAACTAGTTCTGGAAACAAACAAGTACAGGACTACTTTGGTGGGAGAGGGAGAGGAGAGGATTCTTTCTGCCTGGTGGCACTGGTGTCACCAGGAAGCTGGATATAGGTAGCTTCCAGGGACGTGTTTGGTTTGGCCATGCCACATGGCTTGTGGGATCTTAGTTCCCCGACCAGTGTCCTCTTGCTGGCCACTTTCTGGCCCTCTGGGACGTGGGCCCTCACTGACAAACTGAGACCTTAATGGGAGACCTGCCGGCAACCCCACGCCGCCCCATCTGTCCAGGTGCACCCCCAGGATGCTGCCTCACTGCTTCACCTTGGCTAGTGGTCAGGTCTGCCTCCTTTTCCTCACAATGTACAGGGCAGAGTCTGTTCTGGGGCAGGCCTCCAATCTTCTGGGAGAGAGGAGCAGGGCAGAGGACAACGAGCAGGGCTGGGTCCTGGCTGACCGCCTGCCTCTGCTCCTGACACTGTCTTGACCACACCCCCTCCCAGGCTGAGTCACTCTAGTGATCCCTGCCCCTCCCCCTCCCTCCCACCACACCTCCTACCCCAGGGGCCATGCATGACTGGTCGGCCTTAGCTGGGCCCGCTGCCTTCCCCCGTTTTCTTTTCCTTCTCTGAATTTGTGGAGTCTTTAGACTTGCTAATGATCCCAGAATCTTAGGCCAGGAAAAGAGCCTATGGCTTTTCTAATTAGTGGTCTCTCTGGCCTGAGTTTCTAGTAATCTGTTAGCTCATCCCGGCCCAGCTTGTACGGTGGTCACCCTGTTGGGCCTCTTACAGCACTGGTGGGGCATGTGGGAGGCTCCAGATAAATGCTCTTTCTGTTGTGTTTTCTAGCAGTGAGTCCGCAGGAGGCGGGGTCAGGGACAGGGACCAGGGCTTCTTTCCTTTTCGTGGGTCCTTGAGGACCAACTGTGAGTGTTCTTAACTCCCCCTCCCAGAAGGGTTCCCAGACTGCTTGGAGATTCCCCACTTCTGCTCATTTACTCACCATGTTTCACATGTGCCACATTCCAGAAATATACAGGTGAATAAAATGTGGACGCTGAAAAAGAAAAGAAACTGCAGAACAGGTTGGAGGGAGCGGGTCAATAGCTATTAATTGTTGAGTGCTTAAATACCAGACCGGGCTAGCCCTTTTAAAATATACTATTTCATTTAACTTTCACAACAATCCAGCAACTTTCCATTTTACAGATGGTAAGGTCACAGGGCTGGTAAATAGTGGAGCTGGATGGGAACTTGAGATTGAGTCTGAATCCCACTGAGCTCCAGGGGCACAGAGGCCTCCTGGGAATTGACGGCTGAGGCAGCCGGTATGGAAGGGAGGGTGGGCAGAGGGCCGGCCGGGGTGTGCAAGGCCGGAGGCCTCGGAGTGCACAGAGTCACGCTATTCCCAGCGCCCAGCCCCTCCTGACCACCTTCCCCCGCTCCCCGCACCCTCCACTTGCCTCTCTGGAGAAGCCCTCCCAGGCAGCATCACCTGGCTATGGCCAGTAAGTTATCCTCGCCGCGGCTCAGAACCTCCCGGGCAAGCGGCCAACTCCAGTTGTCTTGCGCTGATTGATCCATCAAGAAATACCTCGAAGGTACTTCTCGAGTCCTGCCTTACTCTGCCCACGTAGTGTGTGGTGCTCCGAGCTCCAGGCCAGTAACCCAAAGCAGCAGCTTATCCTAAGAATCGTGTGTGTTTCCTCATTGGGTTTTTTTTCTTAGCAGCTGATTTATCTTTTTAATTATGTTAGCTTTAAGCTAATGTTAAAATGAGCTTGCATTAGATAATTTTCACTAATTAACACCAACTTAGTGCAGGGGAAGTCATCCCAGAAGCATGCCGTGGGGCAGGGAAAAGCTGGCCTAGGATCTTAAAAAGAATTGCTCTTCTTACTGCCTGGCAGATCACATATGGTTCTTCACGGCTGAATTAGTTGACCTTGCTCACATGGGTACAGTCTGTTCTCTGGAGAGCCGGCCCAAGTGTCCTTTGTATCACCCCTTCATCCACCTAGTTTGGGGAATGGGTGTCAAGAGTGCCTCATAAGGATGAGGGGTGGACAGGGAGTGAGCCCCGGTGGTGCACAGCAGAGTCGGGAACAGAGCTGGCATAGAGGCCAAGGAGTCTGGGAGGGGAAGTGGCCTGGCTGGCAGAGTTGGGCTCCAGTGGCTGCCAGTGCAGGAGGGAGCCTGGTGTTTAATGATGTCTAATTAGTGGAGCCTGAAACAGTGTAACATGGCCTCAGACAGCTGGGAAGCCTCAGCTGACAAAGCGCAGATGCCCGGCTGGTGGGCTGGGGGCAGCCCGGCCTCGAGGCAGAGAGCAAGACCCCAGTGGTCTTGGCTTCTGTCCTCTCGGTGGGCCAGGGCTCTGGTCTAGACTGCTTCCTCAGCCCCACAAGAGAAGCCCCCTACTGCGGAGGTACTCTTTAGACATTCACTGCGTGTCAGGCCCTGTGCAGGGTGGCATGACAGGTCTCTGCGTGCCCCCCCTCCACCATGTGCTCAGAGAGACACAGGCCCGAGCAGGTGTGCCTTCTGGGAAGGGTACACACTGCCCTGGGGGCTGGGGACCCAGGACGAGAATGAACCTGGGACAGCCTGGGGGAGGGTGAAGCAAGGATCTCAACAGGGAAGGGATGTTCCCATCACCACAGGGAGAAGGTGGTGACAGTGTGAGTTAAGCCACCAGGGTGGGAGTTGCTGGGTGTGTTTGGAGAACGTAGAGGAGTTTATCATCAAGGGAGGGAGTGGGTTGGAAGCACACGGAGGGTCTTTGGCCAGGCTGAACTCAGGCCGAGGGTTTGGGCAGGGAAACGGTACAATTAGGGTTGGGCTACTGGCTCCACCTGCCAAGAGCAGGGGACCGACCCCTAGTCTCCCATCACGCTGACGCTGAGCCCCACCCCCACCCTCCCACTGTGTGCCAGGCACTGTGGAGAGGAAGCACAGCGCCAGATGCTCTCCAGGCGTCACTGCGTCTCTGCATCCTCACAAGAACCATGAGTCAGCCTCACTTTACAGGCAGAGTTCCCAGGGGTCAAGTAACACCCGTGGTCTCACCGCCCCTGTGGGACCCCCGACTCCAAAGTCTGTGCTTCACCCACTGCAGGATGCTCCTGGACTTTGGGGATTCAGCTAAATGACTCTGGTGTCCCAGAGGTAGGAGGCTGCAAGGCGGGTGGGGCAGGGCCAGGCAGCGTCCGTGGGTGTTCCCCGGGCGGTCATGCAGGCCTCCTCTCCTGGGCTTTCCTCTCCTCTCTCACCCCAGGAAGCACAGACAGGAAGCTTAAGGTAAAGCTTTCTTGTCCAGTTGTTCACATCCCACCGGGGCAGAAATTGGATGGGGCCTGTTGCAGCCTTGATGACAAAAGAAAGCCTTTGCGGTGTGCCTGGTGAGTTGTCTCCATCCTCCAGCAGCACCTCTCCGTGCTCAGTGGCAGCCGTGCCAACTGGGTCCTGAGCCCACCTGGAGGTGCTCTCCACTCAGGCTGCAGTTTTCTTTCCTTTCTTTCTTTCTTTTTGCTTTTGGCCGCGCCTCATGGCCCCAACCAGGGGTTGAACCCAGGCCCTCGGCAGTGAAAGCTGAGTCCTAACCACTGGACCACCAGGGAATTCCCAGGGCCGCAGTTTTCTTAGCGGTGCGTTCCGTGCTCGGTGTGCGGGCACTGATGCCCAGCATCACTCGAGGGACAGTGCATTGTACAGACTTACTTACTCTTCCCTTGACTGAGCTGCCCTTCCCCTCAGTTCACGTTTTGACCTTCCTGGAAGTGTAGTGTTGCCTGGGCGTTAATCACCGTGTGCTGGACCTGCTGGACATGGTATCAGGCAAAGGAAAACATCTCTACCTTGACGTCTGGGGCTGGTGGGCAGCTCTGTGCTGCTGTCTCCCTGGGAGCTGCCTCTGAAGTGAGGCCCCTTTGTTCTGGGTTCCATCAGAGGAGAGAAGGGGGTGCCGACGTGGACCCACAGCTCACAGCAGGCCAGGCACTGTGTTCCTTGTGCCGCTGCATTATCTCCTTTAAAACTCAGAACAACCCTGAAGGGACCACCTCCCTGTTTTAAAATGAGGAAATGGAGACTTAGCTTAAATTACTCACTCAAGGCCCCACAACAGTGAGACTTTCTGCTTCCAGAGAGTAGATTCTCTTCCCAACGCTGGCCGTCAAAGTGTGATCCTTCCACCACCTGCATTCAGATCACCTGAGGGGGAGGGTGTCGTTAAAACGCGTTTCCAGGGGCCGCTGAGTCAGACTCTCTGAGGATGGGGCCCTAGTGTCCGCACATTCAGCGGGCACGCCCCGCCCCGCCCCCCACCGGCTGATCCTCTACAGGCTCGAGTTTGACAGCCACTGCCCTGGAGACCTAGATCGCCCGCTGGGGAAATCAGAGAAGGCGATCCACAGCTGGGGATGTGTGAGCCGGGTGCTGGCTGGCCTGCCCAGAACTGGCTCCCCTGGGCTGCCAGACAGATGGACCTTCTGGGAGGCAGCAGCTGACCAGTTTGCCCAGGTGCTGCCCTTCCTACCCCAAGGCACCTTAGGGCTGGAGGTGTGGGCATTTGGCCCCATTCACCTGGTTTGGTGATAGCCCCTCAAAACCGCACAGCTTTTTCATGGGATTTCGTGGGCATGATCTCATCTGAAACCCCCAACGGCCCTAGGAGGCAGGCAGGGCAGGCATGGGAGGTAAAAGTCAGGCCCCAGGCTTACATGGGTAATCAGTGGGCAAGTGGGGACTGGAGTTGCCCATGTGGGCTCCCCTCCCTCCCTCCCTCCCTCCCCAGGAAAAAGTGACCATCTCCAGCACATACCTGCAAGGAGCGTGCCTGGCCTGGGGCCTCTTGCCTTCTCCCCACAGTGGCGCTGAGCGAGACGGGGGTCTTTGTCAGCAGCAGCCACGCCCGCCCCGGTGCCTAAGCTCCACGTCAGCAGAGCTGGGGAAACCAGTGACCGAGAGGGTGGTATCGTCCGGCTCTATGGATGTATCCTGGTTTTGTGTGACCAGAAGTGACCTCAGGTCCTAGCCAGAGTAGATGTCCCCAGAGCCTCCCACGACCACATCATCTGGGGGTGACAGCTCTGGACTAGGGTCAGAAGCCTGGGCTTTATTTAATCCCGCCTCTGCCAAGACCCAGCTGGGTAACTTAACCTTGGGGCTGGGCTCTAGCTGATACATTTCCTCCCAGCTCTGAGGTTCTGCCCATCTGGAATGTCCTTCAGTGCAGGTGCCGAGTGCAGAGATGCAGCCTGTGCCTGCACTGCAGCCTGGCCCAGGGGCTTTGTAGGGCTGACTTGCAGCCCGTGCTCCACTTGCTGGCTTGCATTCCATCACAGGGAGGACGGGTACCCTTTCATAATCTGCACAGAGGCGCTGGCTGTATGTGCTGCTGGCAGCTCTGCTTCCTGGTCTGATGTTCTTGGTGTGGACTTTGACCCCTTGGTAAAGTACTATCCTCAGTAATGGGCTGGCTGCCCCTTCAAGACCTTGGGTGGGTGGAACAGAGGAAGACCAGACCGGGGACTGGCGCTCAGGCCGCAGTCCCAAAAGGCGTCCACTTTCCCTTCTCTGTGCCCTTGAGGAAGAGCTTCAACTCTGCCTTCCAGCAGGATGGTCTAACCGGGAGTCTTGCGCAGCATTCTTTTTTTTTTTTTGTCCCTCCACCAAAATGTCTAGTCATTAATGAAATAAAAGAGTTAACAACAAAGCTAGGTCCACAGCCCGCAAATAAAACAGTAGACGTGAAACACCCTCCATGTAGACATTCATTCTCCAAACATGGAGAACTGACTTCGTGTTGAGATGTCCCCTGAGGGTGGAGATTCTGAGAGAAGTCAGATGGTCCCTGCCATCCGGGAGCCCACAGCCCAGTAAGGGACAGAGCCATTCAGCAGATGTTACAATAAAATGTCAAGGACCTCTGTTATGTACCCGGAACACAACGTGGGCAGGAAGCAGGGAGTGGTGAACAATATTGGGTGGGGAGAAGTTCAGGAAATTCTTACCTGTGTCTTGAAAGATGCGTAGATGTTTCATAGGAGTACAGGAGGGGTAGGAACAGAAGAACTGGAAACTGCCTGGTGTGTGCAGTTGTTCTCAAAAGGGGGTGGGGAGTTGATGCAGTTTTGCCCCCAGGAGATATTTATCGATGTCTACAAACATTTTTCGTTGTCCCCAGTGGGGGTGGCGCTACTGGCATGCTGCTAAGCACCCTGCAATGTACAGGACAGCCCCCCGCAGCAAGGAATACTGTCCCTGGATCCCTGGAAGTCCCACAGTGGAGAAACCCTGAGTTAGGGTAACTGCAGGTCATCCTGCACGGCTGAAAACAAGGGGCAGATGTGAGATGGTCCGAGATGAAGCTGGAGAGGAGGAAAGGGGCCATCATAAGGCCCTTCAATGCCAAGTTAAGGAGTTTGGCTGTGGGACCCACCACTTCATCAGTCTGTTGTTTTGTCAGGGTCACTGCTACGGAGAAGGAATTGGAGCACAGAGATGGAGGAGAGACTAGTTAGGAAACTATTCCAGAAGTTCAGTGAGAAATGAGGGGGGCCCGAGCGGGGGCTACTCTTTGTAGCAGTGCGTGGGCTTCTCATGTCCTGGCTTCTCTTGTAGCGGAGCACGGGCTCTAGCCGCGCGTGCTTCAGTAGTTGCGGCACGTGGGCTCAGTAGTTGTGGCTCGCGGGCTCTAGATCTCAGGCTCAGTAGTTGTGGCGCACGGGCTTAGTTGCTCCGCTGCATGTGGGATCTTCCCGGGCCAGGGCACGAACCCGTGTCCCTTGCATTGGCAGGTTTCACTGCTACGGAGAAGGAATTGGAGCACAGAGATGGAGGAGAGACTAGTTAGGAAACTATTCCAGAAGTTCAGTGAGAAATGAGGGGGGCCCGAGCGGGGGCTACTCTTTGTAGCAGTGCGTGGGCTTCTCATGTCCTGGCTTCTCTTGTAGCGGAGCACGGGCTCTAGCCGCGCGTGCTTCAGTAGTTGCGGCACGTGGGCTCAGTAGTTGTGGCTCGCGGGCTCTAGATCTCAGGCTCAGTAGTTGTGGCGCACGGGCTTAGTTGCTCCGCTGCATGTGGGATCTTCCCGGGCCAGGGCACGAACCCGTGTCCCTTGCATTGGCAGGTGGATTCTTAACCACTGCGCCACCAGGAAAGCCCCTCCTCGGCTGTCTTGAGTGGAGTTCCTGCAGAGTGCATGGGGAAGGTGGAGTCCTTTTCGTTAATTTCGTTAATCTAATGGTAGTTAAGGAGTCCAGGAAGAGAATCTGAAAAGATGGCAGCTTAATTAAAGGTAAGTGACAGATGGAGGGGAATTCAGAGGTTCCCTAACACACCCTGTTGCCCCACCCCACCACTGAGGCTGAACATCAAAGGAGGAGATGGTAAGCTAACCAAACACCTGATGAGAAGTGTTACAACATCAGAACTGCTTTGCCAGAGCCTGCGACAGCTTCTAAAAACTCCTGCCACCTCAAATTAACCTCTCTCCCCAGGTGCCGCACGTCAGTGGGTAACCAGGTAAAGGAGCCTGCCGGGAGGCCAGGGGATGACTTTTCCCTCCTGACGAAATCCGGCTCCCCAGGTTCTGTGCCTTTGATGTCTCTCTTATAAAACCTGATTTTCCATTTATACTGGGAGCCTTGAAGTTAGATTTGGCCCGTAGGATCACGTGGCACATTAAACACCAGAGCGGAGGGAGTGGGGAGCTGGTTTTCCTGGGCCTGATGCCGTGGATCCTAATGTCAAGCAGGGCCTCAGAGACCAAAGCGGAGGGTAATTATCACCACTCCTCCACAACGAGATTGCAGGAGTCAGCGAGCAATTGATTTTTTCCTACTACAGATATTTCACTGCTTAATTGGTAGTGACACAGATGGCTGGCTCTGACCAGGGCGCCGCAGACCAAGCCTCCCGAAAGCAGGGCCCCTGGGGACATCTCTCCCTCTAGTCTGTGATGCTCTCACAGCACATCCTCTGTCGGGTGGGGGTGAGGGCGAGCAGGCTCCCTGCGCTTTCAATTGCAAAACAAAAGCAAGAGTGAATCCAGAAGCGCTTTCCTGAGCCAGTGAAGCCCTCCCCAGCGACATACTGAGAGTCAGCTTTGAGCTGGACACTGTGGAGAGTCTGGAAATAAGCAAACGGTAGACTCTGGCCTCAGGCAGCAGTTGGGAGCTATCAGGAGGCCTCTGAGATGGTGCGAGCTGTGTTCTGCTGGAATGAAGCCTAAAGTGGATTGTTAAAACCCTCCGTGATCCAGCCCCACCCCGTTGTCCTTACGCTACATCTACCCTGAACTGTTCCAGGCCAATTGTTTTTTGTTTGTCTGTTTTGGACCTCAAGTGCAGAGCTGATTGTGAGCCTCAGTTCATGGTCCGCTGCCATCGTCAATCCAGGGAAGGCCCCTCTTATTTTACTCTGTCCTTCCCTCCCGTCCCTTTCTCCTTCCATAGGCAGCCACCCTCCTATATTCAGTGTATGTCCTTGGACATGTCCATATCCTTGAAAAACGTGCAGAGTTATTTTATGTAGTGTGTTTTTATTTACATAAATGGTATTAGGCTATAGATCTCTATCTCTAACATTCATCTTAAAAAGAACTACCCAGGTTCTGCTCATGGAACTCGTTCATTGTTTCTGTCTGCTGCAGAGCACTCTGTCCTGAGCATCCCTCACATTCTCCACATCCATTCTTCTAGAGATGGACATCCAAGTTGCTGCCAACTCCTTGCTATCCCGAAGAAAGCTACAGTGAATGTCTTTGTTCCTGCCCCCTTATAGACCTGTGCAAAGATCCAAGAGGTTCCCTGGGTGTGTGGCCAAGAGTAGCGTTGCTGGCTTCCAGGCATGCACAACCTTAAATCCACGGAGCTCTGCCCCTTGCCCTAAGAAATAGCTGTACCAGTGCTCCCTCCCACCCTCAGTGAATGAGAGTTCCCCTTTCCTCACACGCCAACATTTAGGACTATCCAACTTTCTAGTTTTTAGTTCATGTTATAGTTGTAAAGTGGTGTCTCTCTTATCTCTTTGCTTTTTTAAAATTTATTTTAAATTTTTTATACAATTTTTAAAGGTTACACTTCATGTGCAGTTATTACTGTCTCTTTGCTTTAATTTGAGTCTTTCTGCTTACTAATGAGGTCTGCTTCTCTTTACATACTTATTAGCCACTCAGGTATCTCCTCTAGGAATTGCCTATTCATATCCTTTGCCCATTATTCTAATTAGTTTTCTGTCTTTTTCTTGCTGATGTGCAGGCATCTCTTGTGTATTATTAGTTCCTTTTGGTTGTAGACATTGCAGATATCTTCTCCCTGTCAGTTATCTTTGTCTGTTGACATCTTTCTTTGAACAGAAAATCCCTAATTTGCCAAATGCCTCATTTAAAATTTTATTTGTCTTAACGATTCATGCTTTTGGAATCTTAAGAAATCCTATCTTACCTATGCCATGAAGATATTTTCCTATATTTCATGAATTCCTTTATTAGTTGTATCTTCTGCATTTAGGTGTACAGCCTACCTGAAATTCACCTATATGGTGTGAGGTAGGGATCCATTTAATTTTTCTCCATTTAGTATGCCAATTGTCCCAATAGCATCTACTAAACAGCATTGTTTCTCCACTGAGTTGTGATTCTGCCTTAAAGTTAAGACTTTAAGTTAAAGTTTTATGTATGTGTGTAGGTACCTATATATTTCTGGTCTCTCTATTCTGTCCCATGGTCTATTTGTCAGTTCCTTCCTATCTCAGTATCGCAATTCTTATTAATTTGGCTCTGCAGTATGTCTTACTGTCTAGTAGGACAAGTGTCCCCTTTTAGCTTTTCTTTTTCAAAATTGACTTAGCTATTTGAATCTTCATTCTTCCTCACATCTTAGAAATATTTGAACTCCTCAAAAAATTTTACTGACCATTCATTGGAATTGCATGGGATTTTATTAATACGAGGAGAACTGGATTTTTAAAACATTAAATCATGTTATCCATGAACACAATTTATCTTTTCATTTATTCAAATATTTGTAACTGTCCTTTAATAGAGTTTTCTAAATTTCTCCATAAAGGTATTAATTCCTAAATACTATGTGCTTAAGTTGCAATTTTGAACGGACCTTATTTTCTTTTCTTTTTTAAATTGGTTATTGCTGTAGTAGAAGAATGCTATTGGTTTTTGTAAGTTTTTCTTGTATCTGGCAATCTTGCCAAATTCTCCTATTACTTCTGATAGTTTTTCTCTGCATTCTTCTGTTTTTTGTTTTTTTTTTAAATATCATCCTTAAATACTGGTAGTTTTGTCTCTTCTAATCCTTCTGTCTCATTTCTTTTTCTTGTCATGTTGCATTGGTCAGGACCGCCAATACTTTGTTGAACAGCAGTGGTGATAAATGAATATTCTTGACTTGCTTAAGACTTAAAGGGAATGCAACTTTAAGTATGTTTCATGAGGGTTTTTAGTAGATAGCCTTTATGACATTAAGGAAGGTCCCATCTATTCCTAGTTTTTTGAGAGTTTTAATCACAAATAGTGTTATCAAATACTTTTTTAAAACTTATCAAGATAATATATGATTTTCCCTCTTTGGCACTATAAATGTTATAAATTGATATGTTTCTGATGTTGAATAATCCTTTCATTTTTAGGATAACCTTACTTGATTATGCTGTATTATATTTAATTTACTTTTTAAAAAACTGAACTATAGTTGATATGTTTAATTCACTTTTTTTTTTTTTTTGCGGTACGCGGGCCTCTCACCGTTGTGGCCTCTCCCGTTGCGGAGCACAGGCTCCGGACACGCAGGCTCAGTGGCCATGGCTCAGGGGCCTAGCCGCTCCGCGGCATGTGAGATCCTCCCGGACCAGGGCACGAACCCGTGTCCCCTGCATCGGCAGGCGGACTCTCAACCACTGCACCACTAGCGAAGCCCTGTTTAATTCACTTTTAATGACTTATCCATGTCAATTTCCTTTTCAAAGTCATCAATGTGTAAATATTCCTAGTCTTTTTACCATTTCTTAAATAGTAAGAATATCTTAAAAAGTAAATATATCTGTAGTTATTTCTCTTTCTTCATTCAGTATTTTATTTGCATCTCCTCTGTTTTTGTCAGTCATGCCTGTCCTCAGTTTCTTTGCTTGTGCTGTTTTCTTTGCCTGAAATGTTCACCTCCTAGGCCCCTGGTAGCCCATGTGGCACCTGTGCGCAGATTAGGAAAAGGCATCTCTTCCTCAGGCAGGCACAGCTCCCACTCACCCGCATCAGCCCAGTGCCTGTGTGCAGTGCACAACCTGCATACCCATGCATGGCAGCCCTGCCCACTTCCCTGCTCGATTTTATTCCCTGCTCATTTCTCATGGCACCCAAGGCTGCCCATTCTTCAGGTTTCAGCTTCCTCAGTGAAACCTTTCCTGTTCTCCCCTGGCTGAAAGTAATCTTTCAATCTTCCCCCTCCCTAAGTCCCTCCTTCTCTTCCTACCACCCCTCCTTAGAACTCACATCACACATCATTTGTGCATCTCTTAAGGCATTTATCTCGTTTTACCTTATATCTTATTATTTTGTGCGAATGTCTTATGATTCCAACTGGATTAACCCCTTGAAGTTAGGGACTATAGTTTGTTTGTCCTTAGATCCTCCCTCTGCCTGTGGGGCTTTGTAAATGTTACTTGTATGAATGATTGGGTATTAAATGTAGGAGGTAAGAAGGGCCTTATGTGATACTGTGTAAATGGTGTTGGGGGGTGGTCTTTAGAGGCAGAGGTAATGGCAGAGCCCACGTGAAGGTGACGGTGATTGTGATGATGATGATGGTGATGGAGGATACACTTGTTGAGCTTAACATGTGCCGGCACTGTGCTAAACGCTTTCACAGTTTGCTTCTCTAAGCCTTCTCAACAACCCTTTGAGACAGGTGCTACTATGAGCTCGATTTTGCTGCCAAGGAAGCTGGGGCACTGATGAGTCAGCAGTGGAGTTAGTGAACCAGGCCTGGTCTGCCTGGCTTCAGCGTTCGGGCTTTCAGTTACAACGACAAGCAGACTCCTTCGACCATACAATGGTTACCATTTATTGAAGACTTACCTACATGTCAGGCATTGTTGATGCTTACAGATGTTATTTCTAATCCTGATGCCAAATGTATCAAGTACAGAGTATCCCCACTTTGCAGATGAGGAAACAGAGGCTCATCAAAGTTAAGGGATTTGCCTAAGGTTACATAAATAGAAAGTGGTTATAATCAGATCTCTCTCACCCCAAAGCACATACTTTCCTCTGCATCATGGGCACAGTGCTTGGGGCCAACAAGAACACCCTGCCTCTGGAGCTGAAGGCTTGTATAGGAAAGTGGAGGAGGCTGAGGTCAGAAAGGCAAATCTGCCTCAGGCTGCGGAAGGCCTCGCCTTCCAGGATGGATAATCAAGGCTGGCTTTTGGAAATCAAGGGTCCTAGGCAGGGACCTTGATTTGAGGATGAAGTGGGATGGTCTGGACACCTGGAGGCCAAGGGAGCCCGAGCTAACTGGAGCTCTGCCCGAATCTGTGCTCAGGGAAGCACAGGGCTTTGCACAGCTGCAGGGAGATCAAAGCACCCAGGTCTGCAAAGAAAGTAGTATCTGAGCAGATCTGCAGCTTGTGGAAATGGTCCATTTCATGCCTCTCAGTGACTGCAGCTCCTTGAACCTGCTTATTTCCCGAAGGCACCAGAACCAACTTTCCTCAGCCTCCTAGATCTCCACTGACGTGGCTTCTGAAGAGCTGCTGGAAAATCCCCAGGGTGGGTGGTGGGAATTTGCCAAGGATGAAGTACAAGCAGCATGGCCTGCACCGTCTGCACCATCTTCATTTCCCAGAGCAGGGAGCCCATCTCCCGCTCACATGTGCTCAGAGGTGGGTGGGGATGTGCAAAACCCAGGAGTGGTGCAGATGGCATTTTTGACTCTTGGCCAGCACTTACCCCAGCCCAGCTGGTCCTCTGCGGGCCGCAGTGTGACTCTGTATGTGTGTAGTCACCACGTGCCTCACTAGTGCCCTTCCCTGTCCAGGTCATTGCTGTGGTCATGGACCTCTTCACTGATGGTGAGATCTTCCAAGACATTGTGGATGCTGCCTCCAAGCGCCGCGTGCCAGTGTACATCATCCTGGACGAGGCGGGCGTGAAGTATTTCCTGGAGATGTGTCAGGGCCTGGAGCTCACTGACTTCCGTATTCGGGTAAGTTGTATCACTGGGACTGGGGGTGGGAGGGGGGAAGGAAGTGGGATGGAGACTGCCTCTGCCCCTCCCTCTGCCTGCTCCCCAGTTCAGGGGCCCAGGTGAACAGCACTCTCAACCCCTTTCCTTCTGTCTAAAACCTTGCCTCATGAACTGATAACCCTAACTGCACGACTGGCTTACATTTTATCCCAAGGCTGCTGAGGCTAAGGAGGCAGCTCCAGCCTAGTCCCGGGCGCTCAGCCCGCAGAGTCACTGTCAGGGTTGAAGGCAGGGCTGTGTTTCTCTTCTGAAGAGCTTTGAGAGCAGACTGGGGCCACCCTGGGCCCGTCTGAGCCCAAGGCCAGATTTGCTGACTTCCTCAGGCCATAGGAAGCAGAGTCAGGGTCCCGTGGACAAGAGGATTCATCCTCCACCCATGCAGAGACTCAGCTTAGAGCCTCGAGGGCCCCAACCTGAGTGACAGTGCCTTTCTCCTCTTCTCAACAGAACATCCGTGTCCGCTCTGTGACAGGTGTTGGCTTTTACATGCCCATGGGGAAGATCAAGGGGACCCTGTCATCCAAGTTCCTAATGGTAGATGGTGATAAAGTAGCCACTGGATCCTACAGGTGAGTTGGGCCAGGTCAGAGAAGGACCTGGGAGGCCTTTGTTCGTGGTCAGAAGTGTTCATGTTCAGAAAGATGCTGGACTGGAGCCTCCACAATCATGAGTTTAAGAGCTCTTGTCTATTCTGACAGCAAAGAATAGCCTCCTGGCCAGTCCCTTCCTTCAAACTTTCTGGCTAATGGATTATTCAAGAAAGAGTGTCAACTTTTGTTGAGCATTAAGCACTGCCTGCCTTGCATGGTCCACAACAACTGGTTGCCTTTTGAGGCTGGAAGAGACCCGGGCACATGAAACAATTAATAAATGGCGTCAGTCCTCTTATCTGGTTGAAGTATGGGGTTTTGCAGATGCTAGGTGCTCTAAAAATTCAGAGGAGAACTATTAAGGAATGGAATACTATTAACAGTAGTGGCAGCTATAGGTACTACTCATTAAATGTATGTTTGTGCCAGGTACTGAGCGAAACCTTTTATATTCGTTATTGGACTTTGAGCCTCACAGCAACTCTGTGGCTACACCTTACAAGCCCCATTTGACAAGGCACGCAGGGCAGAAAGCAGGTTTGAATCCAGACCTGACTTCTCTTGCCCTTGCCCTGCACCCACTGCCTGCTTTCTGCGTTTGAGGCCAAGACCTGGACCAAGGGAGGATTTGGGTCTGTGGAAGAAGAGCACCCCAGCACGAAGGCAGCAAGGCGTCCAGCCTCAGTGGTGGAGCAGGTCGGGCTGGGCAGCAGGGTTTGAGATGGGCTCACCGAGGGGCGGCTGGCAGGGCGAGGCTGCAGGTCCGGGCACATGTATGTTGCTTTTCTGTCCCCATGTTCCCAGATTCACCTGGAGTTCCTCCCATGTGGACAGGAACCTTCTCCTCCTCCTGACAGGGCAGAACGTGGAGCCCTTCGACGTGGAGTTCCGGGAGCTGTACGCCATCTCCGAGGAGGTGGACTTGTACCAGCAGCTGGGCCTGGCAGGAGGTGCTGGCAGGCTGGGCCTCAACTACTCCTCCACTGTGGCTCGCAAGCTTATCAACCCCAAGTACACCCTGGTGACGGGCAGCCACCACCCACCGGGGGAGATGATGCGCTGGGCTGCCCGGCAGCAGCAGGAGGCCAGCCGCAATGCAGAGGGGCAGGAGGAGGGCAGCAAGGGCGACGAGTCAGCACGGCGCCTGGAGAGTTTCCTGCATGACCTGGTCACGCTGGAGCAGGTGCTGCCCCCCGTGGAGCCCATTCTCTCGGGAGAGCTGAGTCGGAATGGCAGGGTGTTCTCCCACCTGCGTGTGGACCTGAAGCCCAGACCCCGGGAGGCCCTTGCCCAAAATGGCAGAGGAGAAGCTGCCAATGGGGAGGCCACCGCGGCCAAGGAGGGCAGGCGCTTCAGCAGCAGGTTCTTCAGCCGGTGGTCCAAGAGGCCCGCAGCACCCAAGAGCACGGCCAGCGCCCCCTCCCCCGAGGCCCTGGCCGAAGCGGAGTTTATGGCGGGGAAGAGGCCCAACCAGGGCTCCAGTGGCGACGACGTCTCAGGTGAGCCCCTCCCACTGGGCCCAGGGCTCCTCAGGCCTCTGGCCCTGGTCCAGGAGCACTGTTGATTCTGCAAGAAGGCCGCCTCCCGGCAGGGAGAGCACATCAGCTCTGGGCCCTGTGGTCCTCAATTCCCATCCTGCTCTGGCCTTTGCCTGCGTGTGGCCTGGGGCCAGCCACTGCAGGCCGGAGTTTCAGTTTCCTCTTCTCTAAAAGGGGAAAGGGATGCCTGCCTCGCCCAGCTGTTCTGAGGATATGAAGTGCTCAGAACAGTGCTGGGCACGGAGTAGTCTGAGACTAGGGCTCTGACTCTAGGGCTTGTTCCAGCAAACCTTGTTCCTTGCTGGATCCGTTGCCGTCAGGATCTGACCTGGTCAAACATACCGCACCAATGCCCTGACCCACTTTTCCTTGTTTCTGTTGTAAGTAGTTTGACACGGCTCCTCCCTGTGTTTATTTGATCAGTGGTATTTGCCAGGCTGTTTACTTCTGGGAGAGATTGTTCCTGGTGGTGGCATCTTTCTGGCTGTCTCTGCCTTTCTCTCTTTCTCTGGAACAGTCTCCAGAGTGGCCTTTTCTGGCTGGTGGTGACAGCCAGGGCCACTGCTGGCACCTTTTCTCATGTCGGCATTGCTGAGTCAAAGGGGTTTCCATGTTGGGGTTTCTCCCTCCATGGCTGTGGGGCTTTGCAGCGGTGAGGCTGGGCTCCCTGGCTGGCCAGGTAGGTAATGGCAGGGACTTACCTTGGGCAGCCTGAGTGCTCCCAGAATTCCTGTGTCCCTCAAGGCCCTAGCTTTGACCTGACATTGGCTGGAGTGCAAGTCTTCCCAAACACTGATGCCCCAGCCCTGCTAGAGAGCCTGACGCACTCAGTCTGTGCCTTAAAGTTAGGGCAGGCCTGGAGTCTCCGGGAGTTTGGGCACAGCAGCAGTGCCAGGGCTACAGCTGCATTTGGCCAGGAAGCATTTACTGAGCGCCTCCATGTGCCGGGTCCTTCACTAGGTGCTCTCTCTCTCTCACTTGGCCCTCACAGGAACCACGGAGGTGGCAGATGGAAGCTCAGGGAGGTGAATTAAGTGGTCCCAGGGCACAGTAAGTGATAGTGGGGCCGGGACGCAAACCGAGGCCAGGGCCCGTGTCCTGTCAGGGAGGGGTAGCTGGGCCCGGCCCATCCCCCTGGGCTCCCCGGCTCCCCCAGCACCGGATGCTTCTGCTGCCCTGCACCTCTTGTTTGGAAGAAGGGTTGCCATGGTGAACACCTGGCAGGGAAGAGAGGGGGAGGGGCGAGCCCAACCACAAAAGGGGCTCTTTCCCACGTCCTGACTGGAGGTGAAGTAGAAGCTTTCTCTTCCTTCAGCCCCTCACCCTGAGGTGCTGTTTCCATAGAAACAAAAGGCCATTGTCTTATCCCTTCCTGCCTCCTTTGGTGAGTCTCAGCATCAGATTCCCCTGCTTGGATGACTTGAACAGGTCACTGACACTTCCGCTGCTCCCTGAGTGTTTGCGTGGGGTGCCAGGAGCCAGCCAAACAGCCAGGGACAGTGCCCTGTACCAGCTCGTCTCCTGAGTGCCTGGCACCCAGAGAGAGAGAGTCAGAGACACAGAGAGAGAAGGGCAAGTGCAAGAGTGCAGCGGCACGCACGAGGGATGGCCCTCAAGGTCACCCTATTCCTGCTCCATCATAAGGAAACACACAGCGTGGCCTCGTCCAGCACAGCCTCTGTGTACCTGGATGGGCATCCAGCCCTGAGGGCCTGGAATTCAAGTCCCTTAAGAGACCTTTCCTCTCCCTTCTGCTTTCTTCCCTCGAAGGCAGGGCAAGAAGCAGAGACCCCCCTCCCCAACGCCCCTTTTTGTGGCCTCCAGCCTCCCGCACATTTGACTGGCTTAGTGCGTCCTCTCGGGCAGCAGCTTATCAGCAGGACTCTGTGTGCCAGAGGCTCATGTTCCTGGCAGCATGGGGGTCCCCAAGGTTGGAACTAGCAATCCTAGTACACTGGGAACTGTCATCTGGGAGGAAATCACTTTAGCTATTCCCTTAGGGCCCCATCCAGGGAAAGGATCCCTGTCCTACAGTGAATCCTACAGGGATCGTTCAGAACATCATCAGAACAGCCATCGGATGGATCTCAGCTCCCAGTACCTTGCTCCCCACACCTTGGACACGTCCTTTCACCTCCCCGGGGCTGTTTCCTGGTTGAGAAGAGGAGGGGTTGATCCAGGACGGGTTCAAGAGGCCCCTTTGAGCTCTGATTCTGACTGTCCTTTCTGTCCCTGCTGCCCTCTTGTCAAGGGAGAACCCAGGCCGATGACAGGGCGGGTAAAAGAGAAAAATAGTAAAGCTAAGAGCTGACAGCCTGTACAATTACTTGATAAGAAGTATATAGTTGTCAAACAGCATGCAAATTTTTGCAAACCCAAGTGTGGCCCTTGGGAGAACCTTCAGAAATCCCTTCCTTTGGGTCTGGCAGTCCAGCCGTGGGCGGCCAGGTGGTTTGAAGGCTCACAGCCCCCCCTACTGGTGGAAGCCAAGCACCCTCTCCTTCTGGTTTTTCTCTCAGCGAAGTCCTTGCTCCTGCAATTGGCCCCTTTCCTGAGCCGGCCACCTGTGCCCATCCAGGAGCTCGGGACTCTGGGGCAGAGATCCAGCCTCAGGGACCTTGTCAAAAGAGTGACGAGTCTGTCCCGCTCGGCTGGGCTCAGGAATCTGCATTTTAAATGAGCACCCCGAGCGTTTTCCCACATGGGGGTCCTCAGAGCAGCAGATTAGGTGACAGGGCTCTGCCCTCGGGGGCTGCCAGTTTGGGGGAGGGGGTTCCAGGTGATGTCCTGAAACCCCTCCTGGTTCCCCTGGGGAAATCCCTGGGACAAGGCCAACACTCTCGTGCACGGTAAGAGGAGGAAGAAAGGCACAGACTTTGGCTGAGCACCTGGCGTGTGCTGGGTAGACACGGTGCTAAATGCTCTCACCCAGAACCCACAGCCACCCTGCCTGATGACGTTGTTTCAAGACGAGACCCCAGAGGTGCAGAGAGGCGAGGCCCTGTGCCCACGGTCATGAGTGAGAAAAGGGCGGTGGGCTCTCCTGCCTCCCAGGGCCTGCCAGAGCGTTATGGCCATCTCTGGAAGGTTAGGGTTGACACCAGCTACCTACGTCTTTAAAGGCTGTTTGGAAGGGCCAGAGGCCTGAGTACCTGACTGGCCCCCCGCCCCCGGTACGGAGGAAGAGGAGAGTGCCTCTGGGTCACCACCTTCCGAGGGCCCCTGAGCCCACGCTTCTGTCCCCAGAGTTCTCTGAGGTGACTGCAGCCACAGTTGCCTTGCCAGAACTCTCCCAGGTTCCCCTGAGTGGTGCGTGGATGGGCCACCCTGGCTGGCAGTGTGGTCTGGCTCCTAGCGCTGTGATCGCTGGCTCCTGGATTTGGGAACTTCAGATTTGCCTGTGTCATCCCTGGGGTGGAGGTCTCAGATCTCTCTCGTGGAAGGCTGGGCCCCTGCCTGGGATGGGAGGCTGGGGAGGTGCTGCTGGGGTTCAGAGCTCCATAAGGGACCTGTGGGCCTTCAGCTCCAGGGTGAGCCTACTCAGCAGCTGTCTTGCCAAGATGGAGTTCCAGAACTCAGTGTCGCTCCTCAGGTCAGACCCCAGCTGATGTTCTCAGGCCGTGCTCTGATTCCATGAACCTGAGCACTGTTACCAGCCAAGGTCTCGGTCACATGGCACAGAAGAGGGGAGCTGAGTGGGCATCCTTCGAGGAGCTGATCCCACTGGGCTCCAGAGAAGAGGCAGGCGTCCTTAGTCCCGTTGGCAGATGTCAAAATCCCCTGCCCTGCTGGTCTCTCGGGCCTGGCTGGGGCTTCCATCACCATCTAGGTGAGTGAGGGCACGTACGTCACCCAGTCACCACCCACTGAGGCCACTGCAGTTGCTCTTGTTATTAGATTGGTATGAACCCTTACGTAGCTTGCTGCTGCCTGATCGTTCATTGTTTTCAGCACATGTCTATCTGCGGTGTCTGCTCTGTGCCGGGCACTGTCCTAAATTCCTGGTGTAGCAGTGGACAGAGTGATCTTGCCCCTGCTCTTATGTACTGGCAGGGGGACAGGGACGGCAAGGACCTTCTCCTGAAGAGTGATCAGGGAAGGCCTCTCTGACAAAGGGGCATTTGAGCAGAGACTTGAATGATGGGAAGCAGAGAACCATGTGGACATCCAGGGGAAGAATCTTCCAGAAAAGGGGAATGTGAGGTCCTGAAGCCTATAGGGAGGTAGAGCTCACTGTCCTTGTGAGCCGTCTACACCACTGTCCCCTCTCCTGCCTGCCGAGCCGGACCGGCCAGGTCCTGACCGTCGGACTGGGGCCCGATGCTCCAGGCCTTCCTTGAGGCCGCCTCTCCTCCACTTCCCGCCCCCATGTCCAGTCTCACTTCTTCCTTTGAAGTTTGACTTTCTCTCATGAGCCTCCTTTGGGCCGCCCGTGCCACATACACTTTGTAAAAAGTAGAAATGTGGGGCTGTTGATAGATTCTCCTCCACTCATCTGAGCAGGTGTGATTGGCCACAGCGTGTGCTGCAGGCGGCAGCGGGCTCCGGTCTGTGCGCCGCGGAAGGGGTGGGCTTGAGGGCTTGGTCCTCAGCCTGGCCTCCCGTCAGAGGCGTGGAGGTGAATTCTGAGCGAGAGGCCCGTGTCCAGGCTCGCATCCAGCCTCGGAGAGTGGGTGGGAGTGTGGGGAGCTGGCCACAAACCTGCTCTGCCCCGGCTGCCCCCAGCCCACGTGGCCACTCCTCCCTGGCCTCTGGAGCCCAGAGGACTTTTCTCACCTGCCTCCAAAATTCTGCTGCCTCTGGGGAGAAACTCGGCATCTGCTCAGTAGGCCAAGCAAGTACAGCAAGCCGCTGAGGACAGGAAGTGGGGATGGACGTGTCCTGCGGCAGCCGGGGGACTGCGGCACGGGAAGGGCAGCGGAGGCAGCCTCAGCACCCGAGGAGGCTGGAGGCTGACCCGGCTCCGGGCCCTTGGAGCCACAGGGAGGTGGGCATCACCGTCTGGCTCCCTTCCCACCTCATCGATGCTCTAGCTGCTCTCAGAACGGCCTCCAGGGAGGCTCAGCTGGACCCGCAGCAAGTCCCGAGGCCTGGGTCCCACTGGCCGGGCAGGGAAGGGCCCTACTCAGGCCTGTTCAGCGTCTCTCTTGCTAATGGCCCGGGAGAGGAGGCCAACACCACCTCCGTGAAATTCACAGCTGAGGTGATACGGGAAGGTGGTGTGAGTGCCGGGAGATGACCCTGGCCCTGGCGGTGTGGAGAGGAACCGGCAGGAAAGAGGTCAGCGGCCGCCCAGGAGGCGGCGGCCAGCGCCCCAGGAGGACTCCCCGCAGCAGACGCGAGGCGCTGGCCTGAGGGCAGGAACACAGCCGGCCTCTGCTTGGGGTGTAAAGGCAGTGGACACGGATGGAAGGGGCCTGGGAAGAGGAGAGCTGTGCCTCTCCACCTCTTTCTTCTCGGTGAAGGGTGTGCCCCGCGCCCCTAAGCCTGGGGTCCGCGCCACCATGCCTGGCTCCCTCGAGGTCAGCCTAGTGGCCCCTCCTGAGGCACCGCTTTGCCCCTTCCACGTCGGCGGCCTGAGTGGTGGGAAGAGCTGAGATGGGGCTCGGCAGAGCAGGCAGTGGCGCAGGCGCTGCCCGGCTCTGGGGGCTACTGTCCCCGCTGTCCCCCACTGTCAGGTCGGGCCGAGGATGCCCCCTTGCGGCAGGGCCACGCTGAGGGTCACTGACAGTGACTGCGGTCGCGCTTGTGAGCTGTGACGCAGCATAGGGTATTAGTAACTGGTGAATCGCCCCTCTGAGGTCAGAAGATGGCAGATCCCTGATGCCCCAACCAGTGGTGGTCTTGCTGAGGCTGTCAGGACAGGGAGAATCTTTCCTTTTGCTCTTCTGAGGACCTACTGACCTGGTTTCAGCAGCTTGGGAGGGAGACAGTGACCCAACCACCCAAATTTGCAGTGTGGGTGGTGCATAGTAGAGGGGCTGGAGGCCAGCCCAGGGAGCACTTTACCTACATCCTCCCCCACCTGTGTCCCTTGTCTCTGCAGGTAAAACAAGTTCCAGTCCTGCCAAGGCCAGCAATTGTGTGATTTTGTGAGCTGCGGGCCAGCTGTTGGCAGGACCTGTGGATGCCCCCATCCTGTCCTGTGGAGACACAGGTCAAACCCTGCACCGATTTGCACATCAGACGCCTAGTGGCCTCCTGCCCCAGCAGCCTCCATCCTGGCCTCAGGGACCCTGTATCCCAGATGTGAGGGTCTGCAGCATCTTAAGACAATCACACGCCTCCACAAGACTGTCGTGGCCGGGCAGGGGGTCACCCTTTGTTTACATGAAGTGGAAGCTTGACTAGCGTCTGCTCTCCTTTATGCCCAGCCCCCTCCCTCCACTGGGCCAGCCTTGCCCTGCAGGCCCCCAGATGGGGTGAGTCCATGTCTTTCTACCTTAATGTGATGGGGTCTCCGGGGCAGCCCCAGCCCCCTGGCTTCTCCTTTCCTGGGCTTCCTGGTGCTGCTGGTCCCCCAAGAGGTTTGGGGGAACAGAAGGGATGAGGACAGGGCTCTGAGCCCGGGATCCAGTCTCGCTTGAGCTTCTGAACTCAAGGTGGAAGATGCAGCGAGGACGGCTGGGGGCTGGCTGCTGTGGCCTTCCTGGCCTGTCCCTCAGGCTCCTGCAGTAGACTCTGAATGCAGTAAGGGCAGAATTTGACCCTGCCATTTTGAGAGCCCTTGTGCTGAGGTCTCCTTTCCCTCCCCCAGCAGCATCCTGGCAGGCTCTGCCCTGGGTGGTCCGGGCCTCCTTGGCTATCGCCTGCTGCAAGCCCATCTGGCAGTTCTGCTCACGCCTTTACCTGAGGCGACTCCCTCCCGTTTTTTGCCTTGAGTTGCAGCCCAAAGTAGGGAGAGAGCGAGCCTGGCTGATGTTCTGGTGGTGCTGGAGGCTGGGCCCTGTCAGCAGGAGCGTTTGCCCTCCTCCCACCCCAGAGATGGCCCTCAAGCCCTTCACCAGCCAGGACTTATGTGCCTTCTCTAGTTATATGTCAGCCAAAGACCAGCCTTGGCCTTCTGCCAAAGTCAGACTGTCTTGAGGAGCCTCAGCCTCCCTGGCTTCTTAGGGACCTGGCCTAATTGCCATGACGCCAGGCCAGGAAGACCAGCTGAAAATCGCACACCACCCCCTCTTCACGCATGTGACTGAGAGGACCTGCGGAGAGAGTTCTTGAGTGGACGGCCGGGAAACTGCCAAACCGCAGGCTCTGTGGCCGGCCGGGGGCCGGAGGCCTGGAGAGCCGGGGTGGCTGGCCTTGCTTCCGGCCGGGGGCTGGAGGCCTGGAGAGCCGGGGGCTGCAGGACCTGAGAAAGCACCACGCTCAGCCTCCTGCTTCTGAGCCACACTCTCTCGTCCTCACATCTTTCCTTCTGCAAAACCCTGGGGCACCAGCAGCACCTTGGGGCGGGGCCCCGGCGCCTGCGAGCGCCTGACGGGAGAGGGAGCAAGGGGACCGGCGAGCACCCTGAGAGGAGCCTGGCCTCCCCGCTGGGTGGTGGGAGGGGCAGGGGAAGGAAGGGTGAACCTGGTTCTTGGGGGGTGAGGGACCCTGACCCACCTCCATGAGCGTCTGTGAGGATTAAACCCTTGCTGGGAAGTGCTTCCTTATGTACCAAGGCCTGGCGATATGGCCCTGCTTGTTCTGGAGAGGAAGGGAGAGGGAGGTGGAAAACGAGGGGCAGGGGTTACACCTCAGCTCAAAGTGTTTGGGTGGAGAGAGCACTCTTGGTGAGCAGAGTGGACACCTCTGGGGCAAGTGGGGAGGCCAGAGGAGGGGACCCGCTCCTAAGCGATTGTGCCTCGCCTGCGAGAGAAGCAGGCCCACGGAATCCCTTTCCCATCTCCTGACCCAAAGCAAGCCCGGTTCCTCCCCTGCCTTCACATGCAGGAGGCTCTGGACTGGAAGTTCCAAGTCGCTGCAGCCTTGAGCCTGGCTGGCTGTCCTGCCCCGGCTTCTCCCTGCACCAGCGTGGGGTCATTCTCACTCTCTTCAGAGAAACCAAGCAGGATGCGAGACCATGTGTTAAAAAGGAAGCAACGCAGTGTCACGGGAAGAGTGCTGGCCTGTGAGGTGGGGCACCTCTCCCCTTCCTTACAGAGGTTTCAGCGAGGTGGTCTCTGACCCCCTCCAGCTCTAAGATGCTCGAGAAGAGACGAGAGTCCAAAGGTGGCTGAGGATCCTGAAGACCTCAAATGCAGCTTGTCTGCCTAAACTCCAGCCCCTCCGTTCTGCCTCTCGGCTCCTCACTTTTTAGTGCGTCTGCCCTCTGTTCCAGCACTTGGCATATGCTTTGTGAAATAGTCTCTCTGTCATCAAATCTCAAGGGGACATCTGGCCTTCCCAGTTGGATGGCAAGTTCAAGGATGGATCATGCCCTTGGTCCCTCTGCAGCAGCTTCCACAAGGCTGGTAACATCAGAAGGGCTCCAGGAGGAACAGGGATGAAACAGTACTCTGGGTGCTGGGCCTGGCTTCGCTGGCCCCATCTCACCCCACCACCAAGCTGCCCACTTTCTGAGTACGGCTTCTGTAGGTTGAGTGCCAACAAATGGCACAGCTCCTTGAGAGGCCGACCTCAGATGAGCAGAGGCACTTGAGGGCTGAGACCCCAGGGCTGCTGCCACCCTAGACCTCGCCCCGTAGGAGCAGGAAGCCCAGGACCCCTGCACGGAGCTGGGAGGCTTTCCCATGACATTGGCAAAACTTCCCAGTCTCATTGTCAGCTGTCCTTGGGGTATGGTTAGCCCTAGCTCTGATCCTTCAGGGGTGCTTCTGAGACCGCCTCTGCCAACAGCAGTATCCCGTGCCTGTTTGGACCCTAATAGAAAAGCTGGACCACAAAGGCAGCCTTGAGATATGGAGGAAACGGGCCCGGGGGGAGGAGAGGGGTTATGGGGGAGAGATTTTTTTTTTTTTTTTTT
>NW_020172451.1:8516064-8518980 GCF_003031525.2 Neophocaena asiaeorientalis asiaeorientalis | reverse complement strand
TTTTTTTTTTTTTTTTTTTTTTGCTATGACGCTTTCCTCTTTTTAATTTATTGAACACCTACTATATGCTAGTCACCGTGCTAGATGCCTCCCTCAGTCACCTGCAGGTTTCAAACTAAGAAAAGCTCAGGAAGAGGCCCTTTACAAAGTTAACAAAAAGTTCTCCTGTGTATTTGGAGATTGAGCCTCACGAAGTTGTGTGGTGAGCAGCTTGGGTCTTACCATCCCCGTTTTTCAGATGCGGAGGTGCATTGTTCTCCCCAAATCCCACAGCACATAAAGTGCAGATCTAGCCGGCCCCCCCAACTCAGGGTTTCCTGCCTTCAGCGCCAGTGACACTTCAGATACAAAATTCTCTGTGGGAGGAGAGGCTGTCCTACACGTGGTAGAATGTTTAGCAGCACCTCCGGCCTCTTCCTACCAACTACCAGTAGCACCCCTTCAGACGAGACCGCCAAAAATGTCTCCAGACATCTCCAAGTGTCCCTGGGGGTTAGAATCGCCCCAGTTGAGAAAGAGCTCTTTGCATTGAGCCCTGAAGGGCCACGGGCTCCTGCCTGAGCTGCTTTCCGTGCTTACATCCTGCAAAACAGTTCTCTTTGACTGATCTCTTTGGCCCAGAGAGGCTGGCTGACTTGCCAAAGATTTTGCTTTCTGTGACTGAGACAATAGCATCTTCCGTCCTTGTTCTGGTTACCTTGCTTAGCTCTTGCCCGCCTTGGACTCTGCGGAACAGGTATGTCTATATGCACACATCTGTCTTACTCCACCCAGAGCCCTGCCACGTTTCCTCCCAATCTGTTCCCCTTCCTTCAGTCCCAGTTAAAGTCCTACACAGAGAGTACCCTTGGACATTCCCGTGTGTGCCCAGCAGTGTCCCCACCTCAAAAGGCAGCCAGGGCCGACAGTAGAGAGACTTCCACGCTCCTCAACGCAGGCCAGGTGGGGGTTGCTACTTGGGGTACCACAACCACGTTCCGTTCTGGCAAAGCCCCCTTAGCAGCTGTTGAGCCCTGCCATGCACCGTGCATATAGGTTATCACCTGGCTGTGCACCACCATCATTCCTCCCTGCCTGGAGGACCCAGCGGCTGTCACTGTGATTGTCTGCACCGCTGTTCCAGTGGCAGGAGGTCTGGTACAGGACAGGCATCCCGGGCTCAGCGAGCTGAGCCAGACCAAGCTTGAGAGGATGCGCACCTTAGGAAAGGTTGAGAGGTGGCAGGCACAGATGTGAGAGTGTTCTCAGGGCGAGTCATCGTTGGATCAGCCAGAAGGCTTTGAAAAGTTAGGCAGGCCTGAACTTCTCACCCCTCCTCTGCGAAGCCTCTGCCTTCCCAGCTCCGAACCGAGGAAGGCCCTGCTTCTGACAGCTTCTGCTGCTGCCTGGCACGACAGATGCCCATTCTGTGCCTGGAGACCAGGACACTGTCTTTCCGCCTCACTATCGTATCCACAGTATCTGCTTAATAACGACTCGTTAAATGATTGAACACTCGACAACCATGTGATACAGAGAATAAGTCAGGCTACTCAATGTGGACGGTGTCAGAGGCTCTGCAATTGATCATGACCCTTTCACTTTTGTTCCTGACTCCTGAAATTGTACATGGAAGCCAAACAGGATTTAATTTCTTAAGGGCTTTGAAGTCCTTCCCTATCAAATCCTTTCCTCCAGGAAGGCTTCTCCTTTCAGTGCATGTCCTCAGCAGACAGTCTTCATCTCCCAGTCACCCGGGTCTCCAGGCCTCTCTGGCTGCTCACGGATGACCCTGTCTGCATGCTTCTTTCAAAGGCTAGCACGAAAGCAGGGGAGGAGGAGATGGGCCTTGAGGTGAGGAAATCTGTCCAAAGTCGCTCAGCAAGTCATGAGAAGGGCTAGAACCTGGTTATCCGGACCCTCTAGGAGGGCACTGTCACCGCATCACGTGGCCTCTCCAAGTGACAGCCAGCTGGAGACAAGTTTTCATCAGAAAAGTGGCTAGAAGTTAGGCACTGTCTGCAGCCACTAGAAAGCAGCTCTAGGAACAGATGTCCATGTCATAGGGACCAGCGAGGACCTGCCACAGAAGGCAGCAAGTGTGTGGGGAGCCTGGAGGACGAAGGGAGGAAAGGGCAAGACAGGCGGTATGCCTGCAGAGGCTACGGTCCTCTGGGCACGAGCAAGGGAAAAGCACATCCCATCCCGTGCTGAGCCAAGAGCCGTGCCTGGTGACCCTTATTTCCTGAGTGCCGCCTGGACATCCTGGCTGGTCTCCTCCTGGAAGGCCTTGGAAGTTGGGCGATTGAACAAGGAGAGGCCCTTCACTGCAGTACTTGGAAGGCTTTATACATCTGTTCACTCAGCAGATATTTACTGTGCACTAGGCCTGGGGATGAACGGTGAGGCAGGCCGTCGCAGATTTAGGACAGCGGCGGCGGGGGGCGGGGGGGGGTGTCAACCTGCTTGCTGTGATCTTAGCTGAGGCTTGCGGCAGCAAGAGGACAGTGCAGAACGGGCAGGCTCGGGCTGGATTCCCCACTCCGCCACATATTAGCTCAGTGACCCTGTAAGCTGCTCCACATCCATCCAAGTAAAATGGGGATAATCCTGGTACCACCCTCAAGAGGCCCTGGGGAGTAAAGCACTCAGCACAGCGGCTGACGTAGAGGAGGAGCTCTGTAAAGGCTGATGCCTCCGTTGTGTTATATGGGGGGTTATCACTTCCCTCTCGGGACATTCTCTCCTGGATTCTCTACCCTGCTCCCTCCCGGTAAAATGGCCACTTTCATGTCCAGTACTTGGCACACCGGCCTAAATGCTCATCCACCTGGAAGAAGTTAGGAGGCCCAGGTTTTGAAAGAAAGATGGAGAAAATTTCCAGAGATGCCACTCGTGAGCCCTCAGCTCAGCAGGGCCTGAGTTACGCCCGTGCCC
>NW_020172451.1:8514183-8516006 GCF_003031525.2 Neophocaena asiaeorientalis asiaeorientalis | reverse complement strand
CCCCCCCCCCAGCTCTGTAGGTTTGTTATCAGGGGGCCTGGAAGAGGGCCACCGCCTTATGTGGTTGTGCAAAAGTCCCAAATTTTTCTTGACTGATAGTTTTGGGTAAAAATAAACAATTTCTGTTTGTTTGGAGACTCCTTCATATATAAAATACGAATTAAACCCAAACCAAACAAATAGCACATCAGAAAAGCCTGCCGACCCGCGCCAAGCCACCGGGCTAACGAGCCAGTCCTGAACCCCCGTGCGGCTCCAGACCCTCCTCAGCTTTCTTCCAGCCCTTTCCGCGCACTCGCCGGCGGCGACGACAGCCGGCGTCTCCCCGGATGGACCGGGAGGAGCCCCAGGACCGGCGCGGGTCGGGGCGCAGAACCCGAGGCTCCGGGTCCCCGCGGAGCGCGGAGCTGAGAGCACGCGGGGCGATGCTGACACCTGGCGGCCGCTCGCAGCGCCTTGCTTTCCTCCTCAGGGTAGAGAAAGAAGGCAGGGGCCAGGGCTCGGCAAACTTTCTGTAAATGACCACGTAGTAAATGTTCTAGGCTTTGGGGACATGCGGGGTCTGTCACGACCGCTGCTGCAGCGCTAAAGCCCACCAGTACGATGCGAGTGAGTGGGTGTGGCTGTTCCAGTAAAATTTGGGGGACGCTGAAATTTGAATTTCGTCTCATTTTCGTGTGTCACAAAATATTATTCATCTTTTAATTTTACCACCCATTCAAAAAATCATTCTTGGTCAAGAGCTGTGCAAAAACAGGCAGTGGCTGGATTTGGCCTGCAAGGCCGCTGGCCCCCGGCCCCTGTCCACTTTCCTCCAGGCTCCCAGCACTAACCCCCAACTGTCACACCTGGGACCCTTCTCTACTTTGCCACTGTCCTGCCAAGAGGACTCCCCCAGTACCCCACCCCCAACCAGACTGCTGCCGCTGAGCCCTCTTCCTAACAAATTCTGGAGTTGTTAGCTTTCACCCATGCCTATGAACAATCCCCATGGCCGGGCCGGGGCTGGGTCTGACTCTACACAGGGTACTGAGAGAATTTAGGGGGAAGGAGGTGTGGGTCTGGCTTCTCTGCTCCAGAAGCCCCTGAGAGGAAAAGGGGCTTGAACTGAGCTTTGAAGGGAGTGTAGACCTCGGAACAGGGGACAGAGAAAGGGGCATCCGAGGGCGGGCAAACTCGCTGAGGAAGCAATGGGCAAGGGCCCGCTGAGAAGCCACCAGGAAGTCCTCCTGAGGGGACCCCCGGGAGGAAACCATCCTTCACTCACAACTACTCCAACCAACAGGTGTAATTTTTCTCAGCCCTACCAATTAAAAAATGCGAGGTCGGACAGTTACTTAACCTCCCTCTGCCTTAGTGTCCTCATCTGTATCTACACATAAGATTGTTATGAGGATTGAGTAAGTCAATACCTATATAATTACAGCAGTGCCTGGCACTAGGGCCAGCTTCATGGGCATGCAACTTGCGGGCTCCCATTGGCCCTGCACCCAGGAGGCGAAGGGTCCCACGTTTGATTTAATGCTCTGCTGTTGCTGTCTTGAAATTCTTAACAATTTTGGAACAAGGAACCCCATGCTTTCATTTTGCACTGCCAGTCCTGCCTGGCATAGCATGTGCTTACAAACTTGAGGTTTTATTGTTTTCTTAGAGTCTAGAATAACAAATCGGCTTCAGTACGCTTACTTTAGAAATGAGGAAACTGAAGCTCAGACAGCTTACGTGACTTGCACACGAGCGAGCGATCGCACAGCAAGCGGCCTGCAGAATGACGCTGGGGACGGAGAAGTGAAAATAGCAATCTCAGAGGTGAAGGCAGGACA
>NW_020172451.1:8507759-8513987 GCF_003031525.2 Neophocaena asiaeorientalis asiaeorientalis | reverse complement strand
AGAGGAGAGAGAGAGACTCCTTAGAAGGAGCTTAGAGAGAGAGGGGGGATAGGAAAAAGAGCATGAACAGTTGTAGAGGTAGGAGGGGAGCTGGCTATTTTGAGGAACCAAGAGAAGATTTTCAGAGTAAAACATAGTGGTGAAGCCATGGAAACAAGGACTAAGAAAGTCTCTTGGATGTTGGCCACAAAGAGGTCATAGATGAGCTTAGAGAAATGAGTTTCAGTAGAGAGTTAGGGCTGGAAGCCAGGATACGGAACAGCAGTGGTGGATATGGCCACAGGGCATTATTTAAGCCACTGAGAAAAGGAAAAAGAGGGGGAAAGGGCAGGCAGGCAGGAAGGAAGGCTATTTTGAAGGGGGTGGGAGAGGAGCCAGATCCCAACTGGATGCAGAGGAAGGACCATCAGAGGCAGTAATTTAGCCAGAAGAGGTGCGCCTCTTTCCCTGAGTCTGTAGGGAAAAGAGCATGGGGTTGAGCTCATAAAGGCTATGAGGGCGACTGTTCATTTGGGGGCTGGTTGTCTCTCCGGCGGCACTGTGGCGGTTCCGACGTAGACGCCTCTGGGAAACATAGCAGCATGGAAAAGAGCTGACTCATTGGAGGCAGAGGGCCTGGGTTCAACTTTGAAGTTATTAACTGTGGCGACCTGGGGCAAGTTAGTCAGCCCTTCAGAGCCTCAGTTTCCCTACCTGGAAAATGGGGATAACCATGGTTGTTGTGAAGGTTAACTGCCATGATCCATGTAAAGCCCTCAGTACAGTGTCTGACACACATCGGTGTTCACGAAAGGGTAGCTCTTATTAACAGCACATCCGGTTCTCCTGTAAACCTCCTGGGGGTCAAGCGTTGGCCAGCACACAGGAGGGGTCCAGTGTTTGCTGCTTCCCTAGGAGCTTTTCAGGAAGTGTGGTTGTAAGAAATGAGAGGTGATTTAGAGGCAGCACAGCTTCTGTCACAAGGGCTTTGTTGCACAATAAATGCTACCAAACGTAATAAATTCTTATGAGCGAGTCCTCTGTAATCAGCACCCTCTAGAAAGTTCCCCTCCCCCAGTGCTATTGGCCTTGGCTGTGGCCACACCCACTTCCCAAGTGAGCCAGCTCAGCTGTCAGCTGTCCTCTTGTCTTCTGGATTTAGTTCTTTGACAGGGAATCTTCCCATGATTATAAGTTTGAGAACCGGAGACTGCATTATAAACACTTCCAAATGTCTCACAGAAATGAGAGGCCAGCGCAAAGGGTAAAGGGAGTTCTCCTGTGCCACAGAAATCAGAGCTGGAGCCGATCCAGCTGGCTATGTCACCCCAAGCTTGTGGGTCATTGCAGAATTGTTTGCAGAAATTCCCCTTGTATTGGATTTTGTCCAGGCCAATGCAATGTGTTCAGGGATCACAGAACAATCTCTCAAGGGAAGAAAGGAAGGCCTGTTGCTTGGAATGGCTTAGAGCACTTTTGGTAGCCATCCAAGGCAGCTATCACTCATTAAATCTGCCTTCTCCTCCAGCAAAAAGCCAACTGTATAGAACACCACATATAGAGCTCTAAGAATAGTATAGCACTCCAAGAACATACTGCACTTGGCCTGCGTACGAGGGTGCAGGGCTTGGCGAGTCTTTTTACTCTCAAAGCTGGGTGTGTTGTAACAAACAAACACACAAAATATTTACCGCAAGTAGAATGCAGAGAAGAAACGAGAAAGAGAGCAAAGGAGAGCACCGTAGCATGTCATTCTTTGACCTGGGCTGCCTTTTCAGGGCAGGAATTGACTCCACAGCCACCAAAGCAGCCTGTAAGCCCCCGGGCAGTGAGTACTGCAGACCCCTTTCCTCCCCACCATTCACTGACTCCACACTAGGCTGAGTAAGCCCTAAAGTCCTGTAACAGGTGATAATCTGTCATTTGCTGCGACAGGAAGTTGAAACCATCATCCTCCACAATAAACATTTAGTTGATTTATTGGCTTTCTTCCAGCAAGTATAGAAAGTGAGAACAGGTTCCATCCAAAGTTGCAGCTCTGAGCAATGAGAGCTATCAAAGTACAGACAAGACCCTAAACCACACCCCACTGTTTGTTGGAAGATATCCATGTGCGGGTCTATTCATAAGAGTCTGGGGGCTTCCCTGGTGGCACAGTGGTTGAGAGTCTGCCTGCCGATGCAGGGGACACAGGTTTGTGTCCCGGTCCCGGAGGATCCCACATGCCGCGGAGCGGTTGGGCCCGTGAGCCATGGCCGCTGAGCCTGCGTGTCCAGAGTCTGTGCTCCGCAATGGGAGAGGCCACAACAGTGAGAGGCCCGCGTAACGCAAAAAAAAAAAAAAAAAAGAGTCTGGGAAGATACTCTCCTTAATGGCGGTTGGCTCTAGTAGTGGGATTTGAGGGAGACTTTATTTTCTACTTTAAAACTTTCTGTATTGTCTGAAATCTTTACTCAATGTTACTTTTATGATCAGAAAAACAGCAATCTTATAGGAAGCACCGGCTTTGGCCACTCCTGGATATTCCTGTCCTACTCCCTGCCCCCAGAGAGCAAGCATTGCAGGTCACCGCACATTCCCAGTCTCTTGCCTAGGTAATCACAATTCATCCTTTAGTTCTTGTAGATGTCACACCTTCAGGGTAGCCATCTTTGTCTCTCCAAGATTGAGTCCCATGTCCCTCCAAGCCATCTGCACTGTGTTTACCTGTTGGTCACCCCCACTAAATCAAGGTTCCTAAAGGCAGATGTGTTTTATTCATCTGTGCAGCCTCTGTACCTTAGGAAAGTGCCAACTAGCTCCATAAATATTTACTGAATAATTATTTATTGGGGGAACCTTATATAATCAGAGCAATTCAAGACATACAAAGATGAAAAAGAAATCATTTGTTTTCAAGGAACTTTAAACTGAGTTGGGGAGACAGGTATGTCCAACAATTAAACTATAAAAACTAGTTTAAGGGTTAAAAATAGAGTTACAAACAACCAACTATGAAAATAAGGAAGTTTTTGGACACTGACCATTTCTCATTCTTTTTGTTTTCTGGTTCAGAATCCCCATATTGGAATGCTAGTATGGGGTATGTAGTTATAAGGATTCAGGTTCTTAGGACCTTTCTTAGAATTTGACTCATGAATTTTCTTCTGTCCTTCTGCTGGCAGTTGCCCTAGGAATACCTGCCATTTAATCTTAATTGATGTTTGTGAAACACTTATCTTCCTCTGCTGAAAGGCTATAAGTGTTGAGCACTATTACTGTGTTACAGTGGTTGTTTTATTATTAAAGCAGTGCCAATGCGGTTACACAACAGCTTGGATCAGGAGAGGAAACAAGGGCAGTGATCCCACTGAAGCTACAGGGGGTGGGGATTTGGGATGGTAAAATGTTAATTACCCGAGACGGAATGCAGGCTATCGTCCAGCACTGTGCTCCTGGAGATCATTTCAGTCCCAGAGCCTGTGGCAGTGGGTCCTAAGCATTCTGCCCTCCCCTGGCTGGAATGTTGGATTCACTTTGCTGAAAGAGGCCACAAAGAATCCAATGGCCACAAGCCAGGAGCACTTGTCTTGCACAGCATCAGGGGCTACTCTGGAAGCTATCCAGGAGCTGAAGAGCTGTTCCGTTTGCATACAGTAAATTATTTATTTCTAAACCGATTTATTCTTTTTCTCTCTTTAGATTCTCTTCTTGTTTCTGCCTCTTGAGGACTCTCTCAAAAGAGAGTGAGCTGGAGATGGATGGGTGTGGGTCAGGAAAGTAGGCTTGAAACAGAAGGCTGGTAGAAGTGTCCATTTATTTATAAAGCCGAGAAAATAAACATAAAGGTAGATAGGCTTCTGGTCAGGAATTGCCAAGACTGTTTAATTCAGGGTGGGGAGGAATGGGTGCTGGAGAAGAGGATGCAGTGGAGGCAATGACAGCCTATTCCATAGCTTTAGTCCCCAGCAATGTCACCTCCAGAAACTGAGGAACTTAGGTTCTGATTGAAAGCTTTTGAAGATGTTGGGTTAGCTGATTGGGTACGATTCTAGGCTAAGGGAAAGGCACTAAAGTACAGTGAAAAGAGCGAAGGCTCTGGAGTCAGACAGACCCGGGACCAAATGCTTGTCTACCAACTACATTCTATCTAGGTGACCTTGGGCAAATTTCCTAACCTCTCTGGAGCCTCAGTTTCCTAACTGTAAAATTTAGAGAACGTAAAACTCACAGGTTCAACCGATAGTCCTTGTAAAGAACTCTGCATGGTTGGCACAAAGCGGACATGCAATAAATGGTAATCGTTACTATCGTCAACCACAGGCCAAATGACGGGAGTCATTCAAACTCCCTAGCAAACAATCAACCACAGCACAGCGAATCCAGATCTGACCGACGCGCCTATTTGCCCAATAAGGTACCAGGAAAGAACTCAGTGGAGACAAACCAATGGCATTAGCCCTTGTTGTTGGACGGACTTGCTTGCTGTTCCACCAATAGTTTGAAGAGTTGACTAGGGAGTGACATGCTGACAGTCCAATGATTCACAACGAGCCCACACTCAGCACTTCGGCGGGGATAAATCAAGGAGCCGGGACGTATAGATTCCGTTATTAGGCAGTACTGGATGGAGAGAGGAGCTTAGGGGAAACAGCGCGAGGGCGAGGCACTAATGAGCTAATAAAAGGAAAAAGACGATGGTTGCGCCAAGTGAGCTCGGCCGCCATCATGCTCTAGTTTCCCCTTCGCCTCTCCGAGTCCGCGACCGAGGAAAAGGTCTCTGGGATGCTGAGGGGGTGTGTCCCCGAATGATTGGCGCAGACAGCTCAGCCAATCGTAGCTCGTCAAACGGAACGCATTTGACCAATGAGGGGCGACGGCAGCTGCGAGAAATTGGAGGGGCGGAACGGCAGCTTGACGGGCACAAAAGCCAGCCAGTGAGGGCCGGCAGCATCCTCCCTGCGGCCAATGAAGTGGGGCTCTGGGCGGGCCTCCGAGTGTTTGTGTTGTGGTTTTGGGGGAGGGAGGCGGAGGGGAAAGTTTGTTTATTTTGTTTTTAGTTTCTGGGGTCCCCGTGTTTCTCGGAGGTGAAGCGGGAGGGAGTGACCCCCCCCGAGCCCCTCAGTCCCTCTACTACGTCGCCTCCATAGCCTGCAGAGAAGCGGGGACCGCGCGCATCGCGGCGCATCGCCTCACAGCGGAACGCCGCGCACTTGGAGCCGGCACGGCTCAGTGGTAAGTGAGGACCGACGGCCACCGCCGCCCTTCCCCTCCCCCGCTCACCACCCAGTCAGAGCTGGCCGGCCGGGTGGGCGAGGACGCCCGCGGGAGCGCGCGGCGCGGGGTCGGCCTGTCAAGCTGAGGCGCACCGTGTGCGTGTCCTCGCGAGTGAGCGCGCGCGGCGGGGAGAGGGCCGGAGGGGCGTGAGCGCGCGCGGGGTCGGCGGGGGTGGCGGCGTTGGCGCGCGCCCCGCGGGGCGGGCGTCTGGTGGGTTTGACCCCGGGACTGGGAGGGACGCGGGCGACATCCGCTCGCGGGGAAGGGGCGACCCGAATGGCCGGGCCGGGACCGGCAGGCGAGCGCGACTCCGGGCGTCACGCGCCGGCAGGTGTGAGCTGGGGGAGGGCTTCCGGGTGGGCTGGTCGAGTCGAGTTCGCTTCCCGTCGCTGGGGGACCTCGGGGCAGAGAGGGGTCCCCGCGGAGAGCCGAGGCCCGCGGAGGCGCGTCGGGGCCCCTGCCTGGCCGTGGCAGAGGGAGGCGGCAGGCCTCGGAGCCTCCCGGTCCCCACCTGTGTGCAGGACCTGCGTGACGGAGTGAATGCGTTCCCCTGCTCCCGCCCCCACCCCTCCCCCCAGAGCCCTGCGTGTGTGGCCACCTTCGAGAGGCGATTCAATCTCCTCGGGGAAAGGAGGGCGAGGGGAATATCAGCGGACGACCAGCCCGAAGTGTTTCCTGCATTCTCTAGTCCTGCGCCCTTTGGTTTCAAACTAGTGGGTTTCCACAGTGGGCTTAAATCCACTGTAGTGGCTGAAGACACCCAGTAAAGGTAGCCTCTTGTCAGGCTTCTTAAGGACCAGCACATGCTCAGTTCTTTGGGCACCGAGAACTAGTCTGGGTCTTTTCAGGCTCCTTGCTTTCTCATGTATCTTTTGGCTGTTTTATTACTTTTTAGCGTCTGTGCTGGAGGTTGAAGCGAGGGATAAGGTGAATTTCAAGTTGGCCATTTGCTTACAATATAAGCAAAATTATAGAACAAAATTTGACAGAGAT
>NW_020172451.1:8467359-8507654 GCF_003031525.2 Neophocaena asiaeorientalis asiaeorientalis | reverse complement strand
ATCTCCGCCAGCAGTTAAGCAAACAGAAATGGGATGTATAGAAATCTTACATCTTAGCATTTTGTGCAGGTTTAACAATAGAGGCTATTTCCTTCGTAGTTGTGGGGAATTTCAGTAGGAAGATAGTTTCCTATTGATTTGGAGAAGCATCTTGGCTTTGAAACTATGTTTATTCTTTTGGTAGTGTTTTGTAAATGCCTTTTAAAAAGCAGAACTTTTAGAACATTGACAACTCTACACGTGTGCAGTGTCCCACTAGGTAGGTAGTAGGAGAGATGTGAATGTAGTAGGTCCATACACTAAGGCAAGTATCCAGATCGCAAATCAGACTCTTGTTCCTCTTGGGATGCCGTGATGATAATAATGATGCCTTTATAGTTTCTTAGTTGTTGACTGTTTTTAAGTGCTTGTCCCAGACATCATTATTTGAGCAAAATAGTTCCTGATAGGACTTAAGGAGAAGAAATTGCCAAGCTGCTTTTCTAAGGTAGCACATAAATGTCATGCCCTTGGGGAAAAAAGATTATTTTTTTCTCATTCAAATGGAAGCACTTAAAAATGTTTTAAATCAGAACAATACCATTTCTTCAAATGGTAGTAATAATGTTAATTACATGCGTGTGTCAAATACAAGTGTGCATCCAAATTTCAAAAACGTCAGAATGTGAGAAATGGCGCAGAATCCCCAGATCTGTAACTAGTGGAGTAAAGAATGTAAAAATTTTTAACATTTTTTTTTTTTTTTTTTTTTTGCGGTTCGCGGGCCTCTCCCATTGCGGAGCACAGGCTCCAGATGCGCAGGCTCAGTAGCCATGGCTCATGGGCCCAGCTGCTCTGCGGCATGTGGGATCCTCCTGGACCGGGGCACGAACCCGTGCCCCCTTCATCGGCAGGCGGACTCTCAACCATTGCGCCACCAGGGAAGCCCTAAGCTAACATTTTTTGCGTGTTTTGCATATGCCAACCTGTTTATATTTTTACCTAATTCTTACCTTAAGCCTGCGGGGTAGGTATCATTACTGTTTTATGGATGAGAAAAAGAGCCTCCAGAAGCCACAGGGCTGGGAAGTTCAAGGGCATCGGTTTAGTCTTAAGTCTGTTTGGTTTCAAAGCGTGTGCTTGTCCCATTTTGCCCCCTAACTTATCCAGAGGAAGAAATGCAGAGTACACTGAAAAGTAGAGAGGGATGGAAAAGGGAAATGCGACTGATGATTAGGTTCCCCATACCTAACTTAAGAAACTCATTCTTAGTTTTTAGAAATTAGGAACATTTTTACTAGTGTTACATCTAAGCTTTGCTTTAATTTCCTCCTTATTTACTTTTTATAAAGATAAATTAAAATGTGTTTAATTCAGAGGTCAAGGCTTTCAGAGCCCTTCGTGCAGATCACTCCAGTACCTTTGCTGTTGTGATTAATCCTGTGTGCTCTTCCAGGGCCCAGGCGTTATTCACTTTTGTATCCAGCAGGGTGCTTACTGTATAGTAGGAGCACAGTAAATATCAGTTGACTAAGGAACTGAGTTAAAAAGTCATGATTTCGGGTTCATTTTAGCAGTTTTAGTTTAATGGGACGGTAAGAAAGTGAACAGCTCATGTGCAAAAGGCATGTTTTAGAAGAATACTTAAATGGAGCAATTCATAGAGTCTGGGAAGTTTGGCTCTGCTAGTTTGCTAATCTCCCACTTCTCATCTGTTTGAGCTCCTGTGCCATTCTGTTCTTCCTTTCACCTCCAGAATTCTAACAGAGGAGGCTATACTGACTGCTTCCCTTCACTTCTTAGTCATCCTTGAACCTTTGCAGCCTGGCTTTTAACCTCACCACCACTCACTGAGGCGTTTTCCAAGGTTGCCATTTAATTTAATGGTTAAATTTCCCAGAGCATCCTTTCGGGCTTTATCCTGTTCTGTGCTGTCTCCCTGTAGCTCAGTCCTTTTGACTATCCCAGCCTTTAAAAACATTTTTATTTTACTTTTAAAATAACATATAATAACAATGACTTTTAGCGTGTGTACGTTTCTGTGAATGTTAGTACATGTACAGATACATGTGACCATCACCATAATCAGGATACAGAACAGTTCCATCACTCCAAAAAGACTCACTCATGCTCTATCCCTTTTGAGAGCCCTTTTTCCTGACTTCCATCCCAGAGAGAAATTAACTCTAAGGATCAAACTCAGGCTCTTTTTGTTGTCTTCTTTTATTTTTTTCTCTTTTTCTACTCCTTGAAAACGTTATTTACTTTTGTGATTTAAACTATATCACTTCTGTCTATTAACCTGAGGATCCATGCCTCATCTCTCTTCCATTCTCTAAACAACATCCATATTTACCTGCTGGAATTCTTCCCTAGTCCTTCATACCCGGTATGTTTAGAGTTGTGCCTGACTTTGCCTCCCAGCTAATGGCTCCCAAACCAGCTCTTCCATCAGATTTTTCTATATTTTTTGGTGGTGCCATCCTTCTCCCAACCTTGTAACCCTGGAACACTTGAAGGGCCTTATATTAAACTCTTACCCCAGACCAGGTATCCTGCTACTCAGCTACAAATGCTGGGTCCTGCCTCTTTGCTGCCAAGCCGGCTTCTGTTCAGTAGGCTGAGCAGAGCATAGGTGGTTGGAACACTTAGAACCCATCAGGATTTCCCTGGTCAAAACCCCTCACGGCTTCCCATTGCACTCAGACCCGTTTAGGATTTTATTTTTCATCCTTTGAGGCTTTGCAAGATCTGGCCTCTGCCTGCCTCTCCAGCCTTCTCTCACCTTTATATGGCCCACCTGCCTTCCTGACATTCTAACTACACAGCCTTTCTTTCAATTCTTTGAATTACCCAAGCCTTTTCCAGCCGTAAGGTTTTTGTACATACCACTCTCCTGGCTTGGGCTGTTCTTCCCCCCTAGTCTTTACCCACCTGACTTCAGGGTTCAGATGAAATTGTCACTTCTTCAGAGAGTCTTTCCTTTATGACCTCACCCCATTACTCCCATCCACCCTTAATTAGGTCTCTCAGAGCTCCTGTTCTTTCTTCATAGCTCTCACTACAGTTTGTGATTCAGGACCACGTCTGTTTTGCTTCCCATGCCTCCAGAGCCGAGCCAAGTATCAGGCATACAGCAAACTCTCAGTAAATATTTGCTGGCAGTGTTGTAAGTCTGGGCTTTTGCTTTCATAATTTATCGCTATCTTGTAGTTTCTGGTAGCCTTGCTTTCTACTTCCTACCTTCTCTGGACTTGATCCCACTGGTGGAGGTCTTGCCACATAGAGATAGATCTGAAATCACTAAAGTGAACACCGATTTTGTTCTCTTGAATTGCACCTCCGCCTGGGAGCCTTTACCACTGAGCCAGTTGAGGTCTAACCTAAACCTAAACCAGGGCTGGGCTTGCTAGTCCGCTGAGCAGTGCACCTTGGTTATCCAGGCTCATGTCAGTGCTTGCAGCTGTTACTCTTCCCTCACCTCACCCTGCTCTTGATTTCTTCCTCCTCTCTACACCCAGCGTGGGACTTCTAAAGACCTTGTATACTTTCCAGCTGAGCCTGCTTACCCTTTCACATTTGCTGGCCTTTTGACATTGACAACTGCCTCTAGTGTCTTGAAGCTAGGGATTGCCCCCACGCTAGTCTTCCTGAAACAGTGCTTTGTTTATGTTTCCTGTCCCCTCCCCAAATCTACCACAAGCACCTAAGTTTGAAAACATTGAATAGTGTTTCATTGCCTCAAGGGATTAAACTCCTTAGTTTGTTGTTTAACACTCTCTGGACTAGCACTGTGCAGGAGAAATAGAATGCAAGCCACAAATGTGAGCCACGCATGTAATTTTAAATTTTCTAGTAGCCACATTAGAAAGGTAGAAGAAAAAGGTGAAATTGATTTTCATAACGCTTTATTTACTTCAGTATATCCAGAATATTATGTAAACATAATCAGTAAAAAAAAAAAATATATATATATATATATAGAGAGAGAGAGAGAGAGAGAGAGAGAGGTGCTTTACATCCTGTTTTTCATGTGAAACTCTGAAATCTGGAGGATACTTTTCATTTAATACATCTCAATTCAGACTAAGCACATTTCCAGTGCTCAGTAGCTGCATGTGGCTAGTGGCTACCATGCTGGACAGCACAACTCTAAACCATGTCCTCAACACAGATGGAGGGCTATACCTGGGTAACTGCCACCACTGGCTTTTTGGTAACTCTGTTCCCCTTCCCTACAACCAGCTCCTTATCCAAATATGCTAACCTTCCTTGCTGAGAAACTGGGAGGATCCTAAGACCATCCCTAAACTTCAGTTCTCACCATCTCCTCTGAGCCATTTTAATGTTCATTTTTTCGTGTCGTTGTTTTTTCATATAGCAATTATTTATCAGTTTGTATTATAATCAGAGGTAGTGTTAAAATATTTAATAACTGATAAAGCATAGGTATAGGTGCCTGATGAATTAGAACCAATGGCAACTGTGTTCTCATCTGTGCGTACCTGCTGAATTACAGCTCTTATTGTCCTGGGCTGTGTTATTCTTGGCTTCCTCCATAAGACTGAGTTCCTTGAAGGCAGGCTTTTGTCCTGCTCATTTTTGCATCCCTAAGATGGCTCCTTACCTGGCCTGTAGTAAGCAGTCTGTAAATATGTTAAATCAATGAACAAATGCTACCTTGTATTTTGTTTTATTCTTTCTATGTGCTACGTTTTATCTTTCCAATTAGAAACCAAAATATAAGTTCTTTGAGGACAGAGATTATGAATTATGAAGGACTAGATGGCGGTTTCTTGATTGTCTTCATAGGATAATTTCTTCTGAATGAAGATTTGCTTTAAAAAAATAACTATGTTTAGATCTTGTTATGGGTTTTCAGGCTGGGTCAAAAAATGAGGTTTGACTTTAATGATACTTACTTTCTTTGGTGGTTTGTAAGCTGGCTTGGAAAGCAGCTTCAAAAGAAGAGCTCCTTGGAATTAATGCATGCTCTTCCAGTTAGGGGCATGTTTAGTTACTGGAAAGGCACTGAACTAGAAGTTGAAAACCTGGGTTGGTTTGTATCATAGACATATGCTTGAGTACCTACTGTGTTCCAAGTACGGGAATGATTGAGAATTCAAAAACTAATAGTATGAAAAAAATGCAGCTTTAACACAGAGATGAAATGATTCATTCTTCCTAGGAAGATTGAATTCCTCTCTGCTCCCTTATACTTTCCTCATTTCTATCATGGACTACACTATATAGTGTTTCTAGATCTGTCTCTCCCATCAGATTGTGAGTTTCTTAAGAGCAAGACTGTTGCGTTCGTCTCTGTAGGAATGCACACACTGTACTGTGCCTGCTGTATTGTAGGCACTCAAAAGTTTGTTGAATAAATATCCTCAAATAAATCTGTTTTGCGGAACCTTAGCTTTTTCTTTTGTAAGTAGAGAATTCTCTGCCTCAGAGAATTGTTGAAACTGCGCAGGAATAATCGTTTAAAACTACATATCTGTTCTGTGTATGTTATACCTCAAATATACAACATTTAACTGAAAAACAAGTGTAACTGGTCACATTTCTCCCCTACTTAAAACTGTTAATGAGTCCCCAAACCCTGCCATCTGCCCTCTGGAATATAAACTTCATGAGAATAAGCACCTGTTCTGTCTTGCTCGCCGAATGCCCAGGGAAGACCCTGCCACATTTCCTGTCCTCCGCTTGGTTGCCTGTACTCTTGCCACACCGACCTTCTGGTTCCTGAAATGCATATTCCTCCCCACTCAAGGTCTCTTCCTTGCACTTGCTATTCCCATGGTCTGGAGGCCCCCCACCCCAACCCTAGTTGATGCCTCTTCAATCCTCAGAGCCCAGTTTATATGTCACTTCTGTAGTGACTTTCTAAGCATCCCCACCCCAGATTAGGAGCTGTGCTGCTTTTAAAAATTCAGAGCACTTAATATAGTTGTAATTAAGTAATCATTTAATTTGTATATTGTTTTCCCTGCTAGAAAATAGCTATGTGAATAAAAATACTTTTTTTAAAAAATAAATTTATTTTATTTACTTATTTTTGGCTGCGTTGGGTCTTCGTTGCTGCACGCGGGCTTTCTCTAGTTGTGGCGAGCAGGGGCTTCTCTTGTTGCGGAGCACGGGCTCCAGGCACACGGGCCTCAGCAGTTGTGGCTTGCGGGCTCTAGAGCGCAGCCTCGGCAGTTGTGGCGCACGGGCTTAGCTGCTTCGCGGCATGCGGGATCTTCCCGGACCAGGGCTCGAACCCGTGTCCCCTGCATTGGCAGGCAGACTCTCAACCACTGCGCCACCAGGGAAGCCCTAGACCTTGTCTGTTTTGTTCACATTTTTATCACCAGTATTTAGCACTTAGTTCTTTGAGGACAGAGATTATGAATTATGAAGGACTAGATGGCGGTTTCTTGATTGTCTTCATAGGATAATTTCTTCTGAATGAAGATTTGCTTTAAAAAAATAACTATGTTTAGATCTTGTTATGGGTTTTCAGGCTGGGTCAAAAAATGAGGTTTGACTTTAATGATACTTACTTTCTTTGGTGGTTTGTAAGCTGGCTTGGAAAGCAGCTTCAAAAGAAGAGCTCCTTGGAATTAATGCATGCTCTTCCAGTTAGGGGCATGTTTAGTTACTGGAAAGGCACTGAACTAGAAGTTGAAAACCTGGGTTGGTTTGTATCATAGACATATGCTTGAGTACCTACTGTGTTCCAAGTACGGGAATGATTGAGAATTCAAAAACTAATAGTATGAAAAAAATGCAGCTTTAACACAGAGATGAAATGATTCATTCTTCCTAGGAAGATTGAATTCCTCTCTGCTCCCTTATACTTTCCTCATTTCTATCATGGACTACACTATATAGTGTTTCTAGATCTGTCTCTCCCATCAGATTGTGAGTTTCTTAAGAGCAAGACTGTTGCGTTCGTCTCTGTAGGAATGCACACACTGTACTGTGCCTGCTGTATTGTAGGCACTCAAAAGTTTGTTGAATAAATATCCTCAAATAAATCTGTTTTGCGGAACCTTAGCTTTTTCTTTTGTAAGTAGAGAATTCTCTGCCTCAGAGAATTGTTGAAACTGCGCAGGAATAATCGTTTAAAACTACATATCTGTTCTGTGTATGTTATACCTCAAATATACAACATTTAACTGAAAAACAAGTGTAACTGGTCACATTTCTCCCCTACTTAAAACTGTTAATGAGTCCCCAAACCCTGCCATCTGCCCTCTGGAATATAAACTTCATGAGAATAAGCACCTGTTCTGTCTTGCTCGCCGAATGCCCAGGGAAGACCCTGCCACATTTCCTGTCCTCCGCTTGGTTGCCTGTACTCTTGCCACACCGACCTTCTGGTTCCTGAAATGCATATTCCTCCCCACTCAAGGTCTCTTCCTTGCACTTGCTATTCCCATGGTCTGGAGGCCCCCCACCCCAACCCTAGTTGATGCCTCTTCAATCCTCAGAGCCCAGTTTATATGTCACTTCTGTAGTGACTTTCTAAGCATCCCCACCCCAGATTAGGAGCTGTGCTGCTTTTAAAAATTCAGAGCACTTAATATAGTTGTAATTAAGTAATCATTTAATTTGTATATTGTTTTCCCTGCTAGAAAATAGCTATGTGAATAAAAATACTTTTTTTAAAAAATAAATTTATTTTATTTACTTATTTTTGGCTGCGTTGGGTCTTCGTTGCTGCACGCGGGCTTTCTCTAGTTGTGGCGAGCAGGGGCTTCTCTTGTTGCGGAGCACGGGCTCCAGGCACACGGGCCTCAGCAGTTGTGGCTTGCGGGCTCTAGAGCGCAGCCTCGGCAGTTGTGGCGCACGGGCTTAGCTGCTTCGCGGCATGCGGGATCTTCCCGGACCAGGGCTCGAACCCGTGTCCCCTGCATTGGCAGGCAGACTCTCAACCACTGCGCCACCAGGGAAGCCCTAGACCTTGTCTGTTTTGTTCACATTTTTATCACCAGTATTTAGCACTGTAAATTGCACATAGTAGGTCCTGAGTGAATATTTTCCAAATAAATTAAGAAAGAGAACTAAAAATAGAATTAAAAAAAATCATTTTAGGGCTTCCCTGGTGGCGCAGTGGTTGAGGGTCTGCCTGCCAATGCAGGGGACACGGGTTCGTGCCCCGGTCCGGGAAGATCCCACATGCCGCGGGGCGGCTGGGCCCGTGAGCCATGGCCGCTGAGCCTGCGCGTCCGGAGCCTGTGCTCCGCAACGGGAGAGGCCACGACAGTGAGAGGCCCGCGTACCGCAAAAACAACAACAACAACAAAAATCATTCTAATGATTTAAATAAATTAAATATATGGGGGCAGGGAGGGGCTTTCCATTTTAGATTGTCTCCGGGTTCTATTTTTTTCTTAGTTTCTACTTGTAATAGGTAAACATTTTAATATTACAGAAAGAATATTGTAATGAAAAAATTTTAATTTGTCTGAAAATTTTATCTGGTCATTGTAGAGTTTTTTTCTGTTGTTGTTTTGGCCATGTTGTGTGGCTTGTGGGATCTCAGTTCCTGGACTAGGGATTGAACCTGGGCCACGGCAGTGAAAGCCCGGAATCCTAACCACTAGGCCACCAGGGAACTCCCCACTGTAGAGGTTAATGAGTATCTTTTTAATCCTTATTAGTAAAAATAATCAGAATGGTTATTCCTTTCAACAATTTTTTTATGTGGTCGGGACTCACATGACTGCAGTTTCACTGAACGTTTGAGTGCACACCATGTGCTGAATGCTAGGTTAGCAGCTAGGACTACAAGGGTGGGATGAGAAGAGATCTTTGCTCCCGAGGAGTGCACGGCGAAGTGGGCAAGGCAGACACATACACAAATGAGTGCCATTTAGTGCAATAAGTGCTATAGTAGGCATATAGGGGAGGGGGCAGGGATGAAAAGGAAAGTTGTCCACACAACTGGAGGTCCAGAAAGCTGTTCCAGGGAAGGTGACACTTCCAGTAAGTCATAGAGGAAGGGCATTTCAGGCAGAGCGAACAGCCTGCACAGAGGCCCGAAGGAGCTCATTTAGTATGTGGAGAGGATGGCACAGTGGTGTGCTTTTATAAAGCTGGCGTTGGGGTACAGGGCCAACAGCTGACTTACAGGCTAACCGTGTCATGTCAGACTCAGACTCTTAGATTACATTTCAGAACTGGAAATAATCTTGGAAATAATGTTGTGATTCCGTACATTTGAATTCATAAAGGCATTATAAAGTACCATTCACAGAAGCTAATCATAAACCAGAATGATGCTTGTTGCTTCTAATTAACGTAGTTGCTTGAGTATAGTACCTGTAGCCATGCAAACGATTCCAGGTGCAGTTAGAAAGCAGTAACTCATTTAAGCTTACCCAGGAGTGGAGAGTAAAGGAAATGACCTCCAGATTGCCTGAGGCGAGTGCTGATGGGCCAGATGCTGAACCAGTGAAAGGGATGAAATCAGAAAGGATTACCCAGAAGGACCTCCAGGTACCTGCACTGGGAAAGACGACTTCTACAGCTTGAAGTTTTAATTTTACTTATCTGTAAGTCTTTAAGTGGTTCACCGAACCAGCATTAGTTTAATTTGATTCTCAACTAAAAGTGAAGAAAGGAAGGTTCATTGAATGGAAATTTAGTCCATTTTCATTCATTTTATACCTCTTTAGTTTAACAGCTCTTTGCTTTCGTGTCCCCTTCTATTCCTCTTTCTCAGCCCTGTTATTCTTAAGTAGTGCCTCCTTTTCCCTAATTCACCTCAACTCTTGCTATCTTTCATTCTATTATTGTTTTTAAGTACAATTGTGAGATGTCTGTACTTTGTTGGCTAACCAGTGTTTCCTCAGATTTTCATATTCAGAACTTGATAGTTTTCAGGATGAGGTGATTAAGCTCTGGTAGTGCTGATCACATTCAGAAGATGATAATTGACCTGTTACAATGTCGATTGCTACAGATTTCTGTGTGTTTGTTTATTGACCTACATTACAAGGGGCTAAGGAGATAATGGATGGTAGGGAAAGTGATAGCAGTGAGTGTAGTTTAAGATGTTTGGAAAAGGAAGGAAGGAGAAAATGGGAAGCAGGGTGAGGTTGAGAAGGCACAATATCTTAAGGCAAGACAGAAAATCTGTTTAAAAGGTGTAGGAATGAGACAGGAGGGAAGAGGGCAGGGCAGAACCTTTAAAAGAAGGACTTAGCTATTGAGGATGTAACATAAACTGGTTAGAACTGATTAGGCCCAGGATGGCAGCAAGATTCAACTTCCAGTAGCCCTTGAGCCTCGTTATACGCTCATTGTAAAACATGCTAAATGACACACCCGTGGGCACCATGACAGTTCTGAGGCTGACCATAAAAGGGCAAAAAGTAGGTGGTGGCCCAGTTCCTGGAAGTTGCCGCCCCTTCCCCCCAAAATAGTTGGACTAATCCTCCCACTCATTAGCTTATGAACCCAGTCCATAAACACTAAGCACCCCATATTTGGGGGCTGCTCTCGCCTTTTGAGACGGCCCACACTCTGTCTGTGGAGTGTGTTTTTCCCTCAGTAAACCCGCTTTCACTTTCCTGTGGCTCACTCTTGAATTCTTTCCTGTGCTAAGCCAAGGACCCTCACTTGGTGGCCTATCCCTGGAACCCGCCCGAGACCTGGGACGTGACCATCCTCTCATGCCCCATTTTCCTGCAACCTCTTTACAAAGGATATTAATAAATCTATTACTTCCCTGTCACTTTGCCTCTCGCTGAATTCCTTCTGCGCCAAGTCATAAAGAACCTGAGCTTCATTAAGTTCTGAGATGAGTTGTGTGGTTTCAGTTGGAAGATTGTGGGTTCAAGGTGCAATTTCAGGAAGGACCAAGGAGAGTGGAGTGATAATTGATAGAATTTCCTCAACTAGAGAAGAGGGAGAAGTCAGGATTCTCTCTTGGATACCGTGAGCCTAAAACAGTTTATACTACTTTTGTTTTTTTCTGTGGCACTCAGCAGAATGATTTGCATATAGTAGGTGTAAGCAGTCTAAGAGAGAAATCCACAGGATTGAAAGGAGATGTTATTTTTGCTTTTGTTTTGTTTTTGTTTTTTTGGCCACGCTCTGTGGCATGTGGGATCTTAGTTCCCTGACCAGGCATCGAACCTGTGTCCCCTGCATTGAGAGCGTGGAGTCTTAACCACTGGACCGCCAGGGAAGTCCCTGGAAGGACATATTGACTGTAACTTTAAACTTGTTCCAGTTGCCAGATCATACTATCTGTGATTTATGACAAATTAACATGTTTGTTAATCCTGTATCTTGGGACCAGTACAGTTACATTGTATTCTTTCCCTAGAAGGGTTAATTACATGTATACATTTAAAATGTACCACAGTTTTTATAATGCTTTCTTGGCATGTGTTTATTTTAAAACGTAGTAAAAACCTCCAAAAGTGGAAGAGGTCCAGGCTTCCTAACTTAGGCCCAGGTCATTATGTTGCAGGAAAATGGGACACATGAGGATGGTCATGTTCCAGGTCTCAGGCAAGTTCCTGGGCCCGGCTGCCAAGTGAGGGTCCTTGGCTTTACACAGGAAAGAATTCAAGAGTGAGCCATAGTAAAGTGAAAGCGGGTTTATTTAGAGAGATACACACTCCATAGACAGAGTGTGGTCTGTCTCAGAAGACAAGAGCTGCCCCCCAGTACGGGGTGGTTAGTTTTTAATGGGCTGGGTAATTGCATAGACTAATAAGTGGGAGGATTATTCCAACTATTTTGGGAAAGGGCCAGGGATTTCCAGGAATTGGACACCACCCACCTTTTGGCCATTTATGGCCTCGGAACTGTCATGGTGCCTGTGGGTGTGTCATTTAGCATATGCTAATGCATTACAGTGAGCACCATCTTGGGCCTAGTAGGTTCTAACCAGTTTTTGTTGTGTCCTCAATGGCTGTGTCATTCTTTTAATGGTTGTGCCCTACCCCTTTATCTCCTGTCTCAAGTATATCAAGGGAAATGTCTTGAGCATCTTCTGGGTTCTGATGTAGAGGAAGGAGTGAAAGATGAAGCCAAGGTCCTCTGAGGAGCTAGATGTTTTTCCTTCTGTAAAAATCTTGCTAATGGTGTATCATGCTCAGTAATATCCCTTTCATGAGGAGGTATTTTACCCAGATGTATATCTCTTTGGGACTTTTAAGTGTAGAACTCTCTACTTAAGATGTAGCATGGGCAACAGATGTTAAAATAAACCTTCAACAGCTACTCTTTTGTCAACCTTATTTTCTCTATAAAAGTTTTATATTTTATACCAAAATGTTTAAAATTTATGATGTTTTTATTTTGCAGTTTGGCTCTATCCCTTTAAACAAAAGGGCACACTGATTATTGATTCCCACTTAAATCATGCAGGAGAAGGTCTCTTTATTCCCCCATATTCCCAATATATGGCCAAAACCCGGACCCAAAGGGGAAAACATTAGTTTTAAAACACCAGAGAATTAGTGAAAAGGCTCTTTGTGGAAATAACAAAAACAAAACAGGAGAATGAAAATGCAAAAGACATCACATTTCAAGCCAGTAAGGGCTGGTTTGAAAACTTTAAACAGGGGACCCTGTGCCCCACACACAGCTTGTGAGGCGGCCTCAGCACATTGTGACATCACCCTACGCTTCGCGAACCTGCCAGAGCCAGGGCTCCACAATGATGCAGCGTGTTTGCTTTTGAAGCAGATGCCCTCTAAACTTTTATTTACTGCACTTAAACGTGTATTTAATGTCATTTGCTCTTGTTTTCCTTTCACCTCCTATTTTTCAGACCTTGGGTTTAGCATTCAGGGTGCCTTTCAAAAAGGTAACTCTGGGGGCCAGAGATGGGCCTCTGCTGCACCTCCCTAAATGATTTGTTCACTCAGTTGGGTCCCATCATTGGTAACCATCCTCCCAATACCTGAATCTTGAAATCCGGAAACACTGAATCTTGAAACATTGCCACATCTTTCAGCTCTTTTCTCTATGGCTTTGGACTTCAAGCCTCTCATTTTCATTTTCATGCCACCATCCTGCTTCTAAGTCATCCTCAGCCTATGTCTGGATTATTAAAATAGCTTTCTGTCAGTGATCCTATTCCTAGTTTCTCTCCAGAAAACATTTCCAACATACACTATTTTCTTTTCCCTTCTTGATCAACCTTTCTTATTCTGTGAAATCCAAACCTCTCTGTCTGAGCCAGATCCTTTAATGCTTCCATCTATCAACTATCATTCCCTAGTTTTGAATCTTTGCCTTCTCCCCTACAATCTTTTCTCTGTATTTTATATGATTTTCTCCCTTTTTGTCCCCATACTTTATAAGGGCTTTACGTAAAATATTCTGCCTTGTTTCTGGATTCCAAACCATTTTCCTTCTCACTCTTAAAAAGCATTCTCTAAACTGTCTTCCTAGAAGTCCTTCATTATTTTTTTTAATAGATTTATTTATTTATTTTTGGCTGCATTGGGTTTTCATTGCTGCACGCGGGCGTTCTCTAGTTGCAGCTAGCGGGGGCTACTTTTCGTTGTGCTGCACAGGGTTCTCATTGCAGTGGCTTTTCTTGTTGCGAAGCATGGGCTGTAGGCGTACGGGCTTCAGTAGTTGTGGCTCACGGGCTTACTGTGTCATGTGGAATCTTCCCGGACCGGGGATTGAACCCATGTCCCCTGCATTGGCAGGCGGATTCATAACCACTGCACCAGCAGGGAAGCCCCTGGAAGTCCTTCATTATTAAAGACCTCTTCATTTAGATACAGTGTTTTTTTTATTTATTTATTTATTATTTATTTAGCTGTGTTGGGTCTTCTTTGCTGCATGCAGGCTTTCTCTAGTTGCGGCGAGTGGGGGCTACTCTGGTGCGCGGGCTCTCATTGTGGCGGCTTCTCTTGCTGCGTAGCATGGGCTCTAGGTGCGCGGGCTTTAGTAGTTGCAGCATGTGGGCTCAGTAGTTGCAGCACGTGGGCCCTAGAGCACATGGGCTTCATTAGTTGTGGCGCACGGGCTTAGTTGCTCTGTGGCATATGGGATCTTCCCAGACCAGGGATTGAACCCACATCCCCTGCATTGGCAGGCGGATTCTTAACCACTGCGCCATCAGGGAAATCCGATACAATGTATTTTTATTGATATGATTGTGACTCTAATCAATCACATAAATAAAATTTCATTCATTACTTCTAGTGGCATTTTTGTAGGTCATTTTGGTTTTTTATATACACAATTATATCATTTACAAAGAAAGACAATTTTACTATCTAATCTTTGAGTTTTAGTTCTTGCCTTATTGTACTGGCAAGACCTCAAGTACCATAATAGAAATGATATAACCAAATAACAAATGTTGGCGAGGATGTGGAGAAAAGGGAACACACTTGTACACTGTTGGTGGGAGTGTAAATAGGTGCACCCACTGTATAAAACAGTATGGAGTCTTCTCAAAAATCTAAAAATGGTACTACCATATGACCCAGCAATTTCACACCTGGGTATGTATCTGAAAAAAAAAAAGAAAACACTAATTTGAAAAGATACGTGAGACTTCCTTGGTGGCCCAGTGGTTAAGAATCTGCCTTCCAATGCAGGGGACGAGGGTTCGATCCCTGGTCGGGGAACTAAGATTCCACATGCTGTGGGGCAGCTAAGCCTGCATGCTCTAGAAACCGTGCTCCACAGCTAGAGAGCCCACATGCTGCAACTACTGAGCCCACATGCTCTGGAATCCGCATGCCACAACCAGAGAGCCTGCACACTGCAGTGAAGATCCCGTGTGCCGCAACTAAGACATATACGATGGACTACTACTCAGGGATAAAAAATAATGAAATTTTGTCATTTGCAACAAATGGATTGGGGTCCAAAATGATTTCAAAGTAATGAGGCAAATTTCCTTGTGCCATTTGTAAACCGTTTTGCAAAATAGGAGTTGCAAAATTTTTTCAGTTTATATTTACAGCTGGCACTTAACTGCTTACTAAAGCTTTCTCACATTTTTTTTATGTGATTCTCTCTCTCCAACTTGATTATAAACTCATTGATATCTGGATACTTTTGTACATTTCCTCAGTATACTGCAGTCTTAACTGCGGAAGCTTCTTAAATCATGATAGTCAACTAATTTTTGTGTAGGGACACTAAGATCACCCTGTCAAAATATACTGCATGATATAAAAGGATATAAGGTTGGATTTTGATACCTGTACAGCATTATTAATGCATCATGATTTAAAGTTATTTGTGTAAGATGTTGAATTCCGGTAGCATGAGCACGCACGTATCTGTATCTGTCTTACACTGTAGGAATTATGTGAATGATCTAGTTCACAAAGATGCCTTGAATCTGGATCTGTTATGTAATTAACCAGGAATATTCTTAGAACCTAGTAGATTGGTATATACACTACATTATATGCAACCTTAATCACTGAGTATAATTCTTTGGGGTGGAGGTAAAATTCTTTTCTCACAGTCTTTGTTTTCTAGTACCTGAAGGTCCCATTAGTCCCAGCCCCACCCCTCCATTAGGAAACAAGGACTTTTAAAACATATTCTTAATGGATTAAAATCTTAGATTTTTAGCTTTCAACTTTGATTTTCTTTAACTTTGTATTTTTAGTTAACTGAATTTATAGCTTTACATTTCTTTTATAGTAAATCTTATAATAGTGAGTTTGGAAACTCTTTTACTTACAGGATGTCTTCTTGGCTTGCTCTTTATCCTTGATGTTCCGGTATCTTTTTGTCGTCTTTTTTTTTTTTCTCTCTCTTCTTTCCTTCCATTTCTGTTTTGTTTAAGTAAAAGGGAGATTACGTTGGGAAATTTTTCTTTTAAATTCTTATATGTAACATGGACTTCTAAGATCCAAACTTACTCTGATGTTTTTAATTTTTATTTTTAATTAGAATTCCATATATCAGTGATGTTCTCATATGTACTATTTCTGATGGCAACATTGTTATTTTTCTTGGATAGTACGAACCACAATTTAGTAAATAATACTTGTAAAGATAGCATTATCCTTCATTTCCAGGATGTAGCAATGACCATTTTTTTTACTAATACTGCTTTAAGGAGTGTTTTGAGTTATTTTTCAGTCTTTAGTTTCTTTGAGTAGTATAACTTTATGAGTGCTTCCTTTGCACAGATATAATTTGGGGTTCTTCTCTACCCCACACATTTATTAAAAGGGCTTTTATCAATCATTGTGATACACCAGATTAACAAATTGAAGGATAAAAACCATATGAACATCTCAATAGATGCAGAAAAAGCTTTTGACAAAATTCAATTAGCTCAATATCAAAAAAACAAGCAACCCAGTCCAAAAATGGGCAGAAGACCTAAATAGACATTTCTCCAAAGAAGATATACAGATAGCCAACAAACACGTGAAAGAATGCTCAACATCACTAATCATTAGAGAAATGCAAATCAAAACTACAGTGAGGTATCACCTCACATGGTCAGAATGGCCATCATCAAAAAGTCTACAAATGATAAATGGTGGAAAGGGTGTGGAGAAAAGGGAACCCTCTTTCACTGTTGGTGGGGATGTAAATTGATACAGCCACTATGGAGAACAGTATGGAGGTTCCTTAAAAAACTAAAAATAGAATTACCATATGATCCAGCAATCCCACTACTGGGCATATACCCAGAGAAAACCATAATTCAAAAAGACACATGCGGGCTTCCCTGGTGGTACAGTGGTTAAGAATCTGCCTGCCAATGCAGGGGCACAGGTTTGATCCCTGGTCCAGGAAGATCCCACATGCCATGGGTTAGCTAAGCCCGTGTGCCACAACTACTGAGCCTGAGCTCTAGAGCCTTCAAGCCACAACTACTGAGCCCATGTGCCACAACTACTGAAGGCTGCGTGCCTAGAGCCCATGCTCCACAACAAGAGAAGTCACAACAGTGAGAAGCCCTCGCACTGCAATGAGGAGTAGCCCCTGCTCACAGCAGCTAGAGGAAGCCCGCACACAGCAACAAAGACCCAATATAGCCAAAAATTAATTAATTAATTTAAAAAAAGACACATGGGCTTCCCTGGTGGCACAATGGTTGAGAGTCCGCCTGCCAATGCAGGGGACACGGGTTCGTGCCCCGGTCCGGGAAGATCCCACATGCCGCGGAGTGGCTAGGCCCGTGAGCCATGGCCGCTGAGTCTGCGCGTGCTCCGCAACGGGAGGAGGCCACAACAGTGAGAGGCCTGCGTACCGCAAAAAAAAAAAAAAGACACATGCACCCGAATGTTCATTGCAGCACTATTTACAATAGCCAGGTCATGAAAGCAACCTAAGTGTCCATCGACAGATGAATGGATAAAGAAGATGTGGCACATATATACAATGGCATATTATTCAGCCATGAAAAGAAACAAAACTGAGTTATTTGTGGTGAGGTGGATGGACCTAGAGTCTGTCATACAGAGTGAAGTAAGTCAGAAAGAGAAAAACAAATACTGTATGCTAACACACATATATGGAATCTAAAAAAAAAAAAACAGGTTATGAAGAACTTAGGGCAGGACAGGAATAAAGACGCAGATGTAGAGAATGGACTTGAGGACACAGGGAGGGGGGGAGGGTAAGTTGGGACGAAGTGAGAGAGTGGCATGGAGTTACATACACTACCACATATAAAATAGATAGCTAGTGGGAAGCAGCCACATAACGCAGGGAGCTCAGCTCCGTGCTTTGTGACCATCTAGAGGGGTGGGATAGGGAGGGTGGGAGGGAGACGCAAGAGGGAGGAGATACGGGGATATATGTATATGTATAGATGATTCACTTTGTTATACAGCAGAAACTAACACACCATTGTAAAGCAACTATACTCCAATAAAGATGTTAAGAAAAAGGGTGTGGGGGGGGGTTTACTGCTTTCATGTCCACCAGTTGTGAAATGAGGTTCCTGTTTGGCTGCATCGTTCCTAGCATTTGCTAGTTCTGTATGTGAGAGAGAGTCGGGGAGGGAGGGAGGATTGGCGTATAGTTAAAAAAAAAAAAAAATTAACAAATTTTATTTCACCTAGATACCAGGGTTTAAAATATAGTACTGTACTTATGTTTATTAAAATGTTCATTCTACCCCTATTTTTCATGTGAAATCTTCTAAGTTACTCTTCATTGTAATTAATGATTCTTAGTAGTCTTATGTCTTAGTTCTTGCTTTACTCTGGCTTTATAGTTTTCTTTCTGTAATAGAGACCTTTGAGTTTTGCAGGCTTTGTTATTATTTGTCATTTAATCGTATATTATAATAGAATTGACATGTAACTGGGCTAAAATATATAATTTTCCTTACTTGTACATGTTCTGTTCCTTGACTTTTATTTTGTATTCTATTCCTTGGTAACTACTTGGATTCTGTGACTTCTTTTTGATTTTTATTCTTTTAATTATTTAAATCGGTGTTTGTTAACTTTTAAAATCTATGTTCCTCTATGATACATTAATTAATTAATTAATTAATTTATGGCTGTGTTGGGTCTTCGTTTCTGTGCGAGGGCTTTCTCTAGTTGTGGCGAGCGGGGGCCACTCTTCATCGCGGTGCGCGGGCCTCTCGCTGTCGCGGCCCTCTGTTGTTGAGGAGCACAGGCTCCAGATGCGCAGGCTCAGTAGCTGTGGCGCACGGGCTTAGGTGCTCCGTGGCATGTGGGATCTTCCCAGACCAGGGCTCGAACCCGTGTCCCCTGCATTGGCAGGCAGATTCTCAACCACTCGCCACCAGGGAAGCCCCTCTTTGATACATTTTAAAAAAATTTTATGCTCTTTGTTTTTGGGGTTTTTTTAAACATAAAAAGAAAAATCAAAACATATTGACAGAGGTCTGCTTTTTTTGTTGTTGTTGTTTTTGTTTTTTTTTAAGAGGTCTGCTTTTTTAACTTTACTATCTTTACCCCATTCTGATACCACACTCCTGTCAAAGGGTGATTTTAATGTTGCCTTCAGAGAGAAGTTGACTTAATGTTGAAGTGGTATAAAATATTCTAACTAATAATGCAGTTACAGCATTATAGACATTCAGAGTAGAATATTTTAATAGTGATAAGTTTTAATTAAAAATTAATTAGTTCAAATTGATTTATAGGAATAGTTTTAGAAAGAGATATATATTTTGATAGAGATGGACAGGACTATTTTAATAAAATCCCATGTTTAGGTTCATAGTCCCTTACTGGAAACTCTAAGGGCCAGCTTTAAGCCCGTGTGCCACAACTATTGAGCCTGTGCTCTAGAGCCTGTGAGCCACAACTGCTGAGCCCACACGCCACAACTACTGACCCGCATGCCTAGAGCCCTGTGCTCCACAACAAGAGAAGCCACAACAATGAGACGCGTACCACAACGAAGAGCAGCCCCCGCTTACCGCAACTAGAGAAAGCCTGCGTGCAGCAATGAAGACCCAACGCAGCCAGAAATAAATTAAATAAATAAATTTCTTTAAAAAAAAAAAAAAAAAGATACATTTACTGTATACATGTAACGCCCCTGCAGAGTCAGGGGTAGCACTTCATAGTCAAATACATTAATATTTCAGTGGCCAAAGCTATGACTATTCTTACTTTAGTGGGTAGACTATAAATAGTCTCATGTCAGTTCAGGTCAGATTTTGCTGCCAGTTAAATTCAGATCAAGTTTTGCTACCAATGAATTATAGAAAATTTTTGATTCTCAGAAGTTTTTGTGGATTTTGGAATTGTGGCTAAGGGATTATGGACCTGTATTCACTTTCTTAGCTCTAATATTTGGTTACTTTTGTTACCTTCAGAAAATGAAACCTGCTTTCCTTTTTTTCTTCTACAGGATATGAGATTAAATCTGTTCTCTCCAGGCCAGTTAATAGAAATTAGGACACCTCTTCACAAAGCTTGATACCTTAGGCAGCTGTCACTGTCACATGACACTTCCTCCACTTCACTGGCTTTATGTTGAGAATCTCATCGTTCTCGTCTCCATTCTCCTTTCGGAGTGCTTTGTGGTAATAAATAGTAAGGAAAAGAGATTTAAAATGTGCAGTACTTCATGTAATACATATCCTGTTTAACGCACAGTAAGGTTTCAGAAGGAACAGCATGTTCTCTGAGGACCAACCTTTCCTACTATCAGCTAATGTGGTAGCTTAAAAAATAAATCTTTCTGAAAGGAATACATGCTTATAGTAAAACAAAAATCCAAATGGTACAGAAGGATAAATTAAAAGTAGACGCTTTCCCCTGCCCTACAGCACCCTTCACCCAATCAGCTTTTAACCATTTGTTTTGTACCTCTTCTAGGGGTTTGGATCCTTTTTAAATTTTTTTTTTTTTTTTTTTTAGTTCAAACTTTCCAGGGGACGGTTTGGGAAATTCTGATTAGGTATTATAACCCAACTTGGACTGATTTTATGTTCATTGTATGCTAAACTGTGGAGTGACCTTTTCGGTTCTAGTTGGCCTGTGTAAATTTTATTTCTAGAGCTATTTGTTCAAACTGCATAGTTTTGAAATGTTAGACATGTTTTTTTTTTTTTAGACATGTTTTAAATATTAATTGTTCCAAATTGCAAATGTCTGAGTATTATCCACACATAGGAGTAAAAATTCAATGACTTATTGATTTGCTTAGCAAAATATAATTTTTTTTTAAAGTCAAAAAGCATGCATATATATGACAGTGTGCACTTTCAAGGAACACTTACGTTTAAGAAGTAGGGTGTTGGCTCCTTGGCCAAGTCAGTAGTTCTCAAGGTAAGCATATGGGCAGTGAGATGCACATGGTCCTAGCAATTATTACCAAGAACATTACTGAAATTGTTTATGTTCTTAAATCCATGATAAATGTAAGAGCACAATACATCTAGACATGAATATCCTTCTGGGGAAAGTGTCAAGTTTTGTTTTATATGGAATCCAGATTGTTTTACTGTTTAGTTCAACAAACATTTATTGAGTACTAACCATGTCAAAAATTGGCCTTATAGTAACGAGATAAAAACTGCTGGGACATTCCAGGGGACTGTCCAGAGATTGTTAGAAAAAAAAATTGAGAACTACTTTTCCCAAGTCGTGATGAGGCTGTTAGATGTATACCCTTGTAAATGAGGACGTACCTAATAAGTACTGGCTGAAATTCAACTTAAGGTCATTCAGTTTGAAGTTGCTTGGTGCAGATCCCTAAGTGGTACTTCCCTCATCCTACCCATCCCACCCCTGCCCCCTCACATTCACATACACACAGAGTCTGGTTTTTTTCCAGTTTTTGTGCTTGGCACCATATATATGGGACAGGAGAAAAAAAAATAGTCATTGGTGTTCTAGGTTGCTTGTTTGCCAGTTTAGAGCCTCAGACTCCTTGTTTTTGCCAAGTACATATAGACTGCTTTTTTTGTTAAGGTCAAGGACTCTCTTCGTTTTTGTCCTCTTTTGGTGGAGCTTTGCTAGGATTCAACACTCTGCATTGAACAGGAGCTACTGTGATGTGACTGTGAATTGTGGGAGCCAGACTAGAGATTTCTAAGTACTTTTTGGCAAAGCTTTGGCTCATGGAGTGTAAGTTGCCTCTTTCCTTTTAGTGTGATTTTGGAGGGAATGGGAACTGGGGTCTGTGACATTTACAAGAGCCTCTAGTTGTTAATTGAAGGAAAAAATGCTGGTTGATGAAGGGAAATGACTATAAAATGTAGCAGAAATAAAACTATTAAGTAGGACTAACATAAAATAATAAGCAAAAGTTTGCTATAAAGTCAGGCAAAGAAAATAGTCTCAAGTTGTAAAAAGCCAATTAGCAGATTAAAGAATAAAAAAAGTCAAATTTAAAAATAGAGCTGATTATTTTAAGCAGTTAAGTAGAGCTTAGAAGAGTAATAGAATTGCCCTCTCTGATAGGAAATAAGTCAAGCTAATAATTTAAGAGTAAATAAAGGATATAAATACGGAGAAACTTTAGAGTATATGAAACCAGTACATTTAAACATGGTAACGTATTTGTTATTATGAATTTCAAAAAAGGTATAAAGATATATTAGGAGTACGCTTTGTAGCTAATGCAGATTCTAAATTTTGTGTGCATAATTAAGCTATTTGGATTTTCTATTTTTGTCTTGTTTTGGTAATTTATGTATTTCAAGGAATTGCCTGTTTCATCAGAATTGTTTAGGTATTGCCATAAAGCTGTTCATAACATTCTTTTATTATTATTTTAATGCCTGTAGGATTTGTAGTAATGTCCCTTCCTTTCTTTCTGATATTAGTAATTTGTGTTTTCTTTCCTTTATTCTTTAGCTACAAGTTTAACAATTTTATTGATCTTTCCAAAGAAGTAGCTTTGAATATCATAGATTTTCTCTGTTGTTTTCCTGGGGTTTTAAACTGTTGTTATTACTGTCGTGGTGGTTGATTTCCAGTCTTTATTATTTCATATTACCTGTTTTAGATTTAATTTGCTCTTCTAGCTTCTTAGGGATGGAAACCGGTCATTGATTTCAAACCTTTCTTGTTTTCTAGTAGAAGCATTTAACACTATAAATTTCCCTCCTAGCACTACTTAGCTATATCCCATAACTATATCTCATACATTTTTATATATCATTTTCAAAATATTTTGTAATTTGCTTTGTGATACTTATTTGACCTATGTGTTACATATAAATTTGTTTCTTACTTTCAACATATTTCTGGATTTTTCTGATTTCTGATTAAAAATTATATCGTGGTCACAGAGCACATATTATATGATTTCAGTCCTTTGAGATTTGTTGAGACTTGTGATAGTCTTCTTTAGTGACTGTTCTATGTGTATCTGAAAAAAATACATGTTCTACTGTCCTTGGGTGTAGTATGCTGTTAATGTCAGTTAAGTCAAGTTGGTTGATAGTGTTGTTCAATCTTAAATATCCTTACTGATTTTCTTTCTACTTATTATATTGATTTCTGAGAGGAGTGTTGAAATATTCACCTGTAAGTATGGATTTGTCTATTTCCCCTTTCAGTTCTGTTCATTTTTACTTCATGTATTTTGAACGTCTATAATTAGGTATATACACGTTTAGGATTGTTATGTCTTCTTGGTGAATTGGGCCCTTTATAATTTAAAATGTCTCTTTTATCTCTGGTAATATTTCTTGTCTTGAAGTCTACATTGTGTAATATTAATATCTTCACTCCAGCTTTCTTATGACTAGTGTTTGCATGGTATATCTTTTTCCATCTTTTAATTTTTAACCTATCTTTGTCCTTTTTTAAAAATGAGTTTCTTTTAGACAGCAGATAGGTCTTGTGTTTTGTTTTGTTTTGTTTTTAAATCCAGTCTTACCATCTTTGCTTTTTAATTGAAGTGTTTAGCTCGTTTACACTTATGTCATTTTCAAAATGGTTGGATTAAGTCTGTCATTTGCCTCTTTTCCTGGTTATTACTTTTTTACTATTTTATTTCTTCTGTTGGATTATTAGCTTTAAATCTTTATTTTTATTGTTGCTCTAGAGTTTAAAATATGTATCGTTAACTAATACTATCTGCCTTAAAATAACATGGCACTTCATTGATTGTGTAAAAACTTTATAAAGTACACTTTTATTTTCCTCTTATATCTTTAGGCTATTGTTATCATACCTTTTACTCCTCCATATGTAACAATTCATTGTTACCATTTTTGCTTTTAGTGAAATTTTAAAAATCTGAAAAAAGAAAAGTCTTTTACATTTACATTTATATTTATATTTGCCAATTCCAGTGCCCTTCATTCTTTTGTTTAAATCTGAGGTCTCATTTGTATTAATTTTCTTTAGCCTGAAAGGCTTCAGCATTTCTTGTAGAAAGGATCTGATGACAATGAATTCTGTCCTCTTTTGTTTGTTGAAAAATCTCTATTTCTCCTTCATTTTTGAAGGCTATTTTTGCTGACTGTCTAATTTTAGATGGCCAGTTTCTATCTTTCTGTACTTGAAGATGCTGTTGTGTTGTCATCTTGTATTATTTCTCATAGGAAGTCAGATGTCATTCTTAGCTTTGTTCACCTGTGTATAATTTGCCTTTTTTCTCTGACTGCTTTATAAGATTTTCTCTCACTGGTTTTCAGCAATTTGATTATGACACTGTGTCCTGGGATCCTTTTCTTGGGATTCTTAGATCTCTGGGCTTAGAAATTTCAACAAATTAGGGAAAGTTTTAGCCATTATTTCTTATTTTTTCTTCCTCGCCCCACATACTTTTTCGGTCTGAAATTGCACATAAGTTAGACTACATATTGTCCTACAGGTCACTGGGGCTTTGCTCATTTTTTTTTACTTAATAAATCTTTTCTGTTGTGTCTGTTGTGCTCTTCAGCTTAACCAATGAATTTTTCTTTTCGTCTCTAGAAGTTATGTTTGATTTTTTTCATCTTTTATTTCTTATTTTGTTGATGCTTTTCTTTAAGTTCTTGAACACATTTATAGTAACTGTTTTAAAATCCTTACCTGCTAGTTCTATCATTTTGGTCATTTCTGAGTCTGTTTCTGTTAACTGATATTTTTTCTCCTAGTTATGGGTCACATTTTCCTGCCTCTTTGCATGTATAGTAATTTTTTTTTTTGGATGCTGTATTTTGTGAATGTTACATCACTTGGTATCTTGATTTTGTTGTCTTTCTTAAAAGAGGGTTAAGTTTTATTTTGGCAAGCAGTTAAATCACTTGTGGGTCAGATGATTCTTTCTGGGTTAGTTTTTAATCTCTTAGGGTGGATCTAGCACAGCGGTCCCCAGCCTTTTTCGGCACCGGGGACTGGTTTCGTAGAAGACGATTTTTCCACGGATGGGGGTGGGGAGGAGGGATGGTTTAGGCGTGATGCAAGTGATGGGGAGCGATGGGGAGCAGCAGATGAAGCTTCCCTCGCTCTCTCACCCGCCGCTCACCTCCTGCTGTGTGGCCTGTTTACTAACATGCCATGGACCTGTACCGGTCTGTGGCCTGGGGGTTGGGGACCCCTGATCTAGAGTTGCCTTTATTCTAGGCTTCCGAGTTTAGCCCTCTACTAAGGGTCTCTGCTGCATGCTTGGAGTATTCATTGAAGTTTCTCCACTCTGGCTGATTGAAACCCATATGTCTCCCATCTGGGTATCAATTCTGGGTATTGTTCAGTTTTAAGCTCCCTAATTGTTGGGTTTTCTCTAATAGTTTGTCTTTGCCTGGCCTTATAGAATTTCACATTCAGCGGAAGACTCAAGGAGACCCAGTCATTTAGCCCACTGTGCTCTGCTTGCATTCTTTCTCCCATTGCCACAGTCTGGAAAGTGCCTCCAAGCAGAAAGCTAGAGCCTTCATAGGACTCACTTCTTTGGTTCCCTTCCATCAGATATCACAGTGCTAACTGTTGTTCAATGACAGAAACAATTGTTTCATATATTTTGCCCAATTTTCTAGTTGTTTTTAATAGGAGGGCAGGTATGGTACTAATTGCTTAATTATGGCCTGAAGCAGAAGTTGAGAGATACCGTTTTTTATCTTCAATTTATAGATAAGGAACTCAGGGCCCAGACATATTTAAGGAATTCTTCCTGCTGCGCTCCTTTAACCAGATGGACAGTCTTTATGTTTGCCTCTCTAAAGCCATATAACTCACCAGCAGCCACGTTGAGCCCTGTCTGCTCTAGACCTGGGGTTTGGCCAACTTTTTCTGTAAAGGTCAAATAGTCAATATTTTAGGCTTTCTGGGTCACATGAGATCTATGTCACATATTCTCCTTTGTTTTCTTTTACAACCTTTTAAAAATGTAGAAGGTTAAAAAAAGAGCTAATGGGTCATGCAAAACCAGGCCATGACAGGATTTGACCCGTGGTTCAGTTTACTGTCCCCACTCTAGACAGTCCCTTAATACCTTGGACTTTCCTAGTTCCGCTTACCTATGAAATCTCATATATTCTCTATCCCATTCCCTAGGGAATAACAACAAGATTTATTCAGCTTTTGGTTTGGGGCAAGCATATTCATCATTATTTCAATTTTCAAATGAAGAAAGTATGGCATAGAGAGGGTAAGTTCTGGGCACACAGGTAAGTAGCAGAATAGAGACTTACTTAGACTTAAATCTGTCTGATTTTAAACACTCCCCTCCCAACTCCCATCTATAACATTTGAAGCTATGTGCTGTACTGCCTCTAGGACTGACAGAATAGCTAATTTAGCTTTGAAAAAATGTATGCTATTAGTCGTTAATAATGGCATAAGGTTTTTCTCATTTATGAGAATTACAGAATCATGGCCCTTCATGGTTGGAAGAAACATTAACGATATCAAGACCAGACTCTTGCCGAACTTAGAATCCCTTCAACAGCATCCTTGTCAGTCATGCTACTTTCATTTAAATGCCTTATTGCCTCTGTGAGCAGCCATGAGTTTTTGTCTTACCGTCTGGAATAACCCAGAACAAGCCTGTTCTCCACATGAAAGTTTCTTCATATGCCCTTCCTTTCAGTATTAACCAGATTTTTTTCAGTCTATCCATGGTCTTACGAATATGATGTTCACACAATAGAAAGGAATGGGCTACTGATATGCACAGCAACATGGCAGAATCTCAAAAACATGCAGAGATGAAAGAAGCAAATAAGGTCCATACAATATGATTCCATTTATATGAAACTCTAAAAAAGACAAATCTTTAGTGACAGAAGGGAAATCATTGGCTCCTTTGGGCTAGATGTGGGGTGAGGGGGATTGACTGGGATGAAGCACAAGGAAATTTGGGGGATGATGGAAGAGTTCTGTATCTGTATCTTGATGGTGGTGGTGGCACATGGGTGTATAAACTCGTCAGATTTCATCAAAATGTATACTTAAGAGGGTACATTTCAGTGTGGACATATCTCAATAAAGTTGATTAAAAAAAACAGAGTTCTCAGAAGTGAGCATGGTGCTCTAGCTGTTGTTTCACCAGTACCGAATGTGATAGAACTATTACTTCTCTCCATCTGGATACTTTGCATCCTGTTAATAATTTACCCATTCTAAGGAACTCCTTCATATTGTTGGCGTACATTAAGATCATACTTCACTAAAACCTTTCATATGTGTTATTATCAACTCAGATATAACTCTTCGTGCCTACTTTTATAATTGATTCTTAAAATGCTTTCTCTGTACACTCTCAGAGCACTCTGTTCACAAACAGCACTGTGATCATAGCATTTACCTCATTCTGTTGTGCTTTTTCTATTTCAGTGTCTGCCTCTCTGACTAGACAGTGAGCTCCCCCTGCAGAGCCATAGTCCCTTTTGTATCTCTGGGTCCTAGTATAATAACTGGGTGTAACAGGCACTCAGTAAATGTTGTTTGTTTGAATACTAATGAATGAAGGAAAACACTCACTCTTCAGAACCCATCTCTCAGATATATCTCCTCCAACAAGTATTTTCTGATTTTCTACTCCTCAAAGCTAGGTTAGATGTTTCTCCTGGCTGCATCACTAACCCTGTGCTTATCCATCACAATATATATTATTGTGTTTTTCATATTTCAAGGATATTCGCTGTACTATTATTTATAGTAGTAGAAAATGGGAAATAACTTACCTGTCCAACAACAGGGAAATGGTTAATTATGATTCATTATCAGTGGAATCTATACTGTCATTAAAATAATATTTTTAAAGACTTCTTAAAAACAAGGGAAAATGTTTCTGATCAAATGGTAAGAGAAGAGAAGATGCAAAAGGCTATATAGATTTTTAGGTTTAAGAAATGTAAAATTATGTGTGTACACACATGGAAAAAAAAACTAGTAGGTTATAGGTGGTAGGAGTGTTTATCATTTCATAAGGGAATTATCAGATATTTTATTTTTTCTTCATCTTTTTTTTTTAACTTTTCAGAAAATATGTTACTATAACCAGGATAAAAAGCTATTAAGAATATAATTTAGAGGAGAGGGAGACATGACAGCTAAGTGTAATGAGGGACAGAAAAAGGACATTAGTGCAGAAACTGGGGAAATCAGATTAAAGTCTGTAGTTACTGTATTGTAGCAGTGTGAATTTCCTAGTTGTGTATCATGGTTATATAAAGTGTTAACATTAGGGAAAGCTGTGTGAAAGTGATATGAGAACTCTACACTATCTTTGCAACTCTTCTGCAAGTCTAAAATTATATCAAAAAGTAAAAAAATACAATCGCGTGTTAATAGGATTATAAACTCCTTGAGGACAGAGAATGGGTCTTGGTCACCATGGCATACCTTGGGCTGTATCAGGCATAAGTAGAAGCTTATTAAATATTGGGTTGGCCAAGAAGTTTGTTCAGTTTTTTCCATAAGATGGCTCTAGTAGTGCTTAGTTGTCTTTTAACTTCATTCAAAACATTTTGTTAGATTGTGTTGTGACAGCTGTCATATCAGGGTACATTAAAAAAAATCAAAATTGGTGAATTTTTGTGGAGCCATTTTAATATTGACGATGGAAGAAAAAAGCAACATTTTCGGCATATTATGTTTTATTATTTCAAGAAAGGTAAAAATGTGACTGAAACACAGAAAAAGGATTTGTGCAGTGCATGGAGAAGGTGCTGTGACTGATCGAATGTGTCAAACGTGGTTTGCGAAGTTTCTTGCTGGAGGTTTCTCACTGGACGATGCTCCACGGTCGGGTAGACCAGTTGAAGTTGATAGCAATCAGATTGAGACATTAATTGAGGATAGTCAACATTATACCATGGGGGGAGATAGCTGACATACTCAAAATATCCAAATCAAGCGTTAAAAATCATTTGCCCCAGCTTGGTTATGTTAATCGCTTGGATGTTTGGGTTCCACATAAGTTGAGCGAAAAAAACCTTGACCGTGTTTCCACATGCAATTCTCTACTTAAACGTAACAGAAACGTTCTGTTTTTGAAGCAAACTGTGATGGGCGATGAAAAGTGGATACTGTACAATAATGTGGAACGGAAGAGATCGTGGGGCAAGCAAAATGAACCACCACCAAGCACACCAAAGGCCGGTCTTCATCCAAAGAAGGTGATGATGTATATGTGGTGGGACTGGAAGGAAGTCCTCTATAATGAGCTCCTTCTGGAAAGCTAAACGATTAATTCCAACAAGTATTGCTCCCAATTAGACCAACTGAAAGCAGCACTCGATGAAAAGCGTCCGGAATTAGTCAACAGAAAACGCGTAATCGTCCATCAGGATAACACAAATCTCATATTTCTTTGATGACCAGGCAAAAACTGTTACAGCTTGGCTGGGAAGTTCCGATTCATCCACTGTATTCACCAGACTTTGTGCCTTCAGATTTCCATTTATTTCAGTCTTTACAAAATTCTCTTAATGGAAAAAATTTCAATTCCCTGGAAGACTGTAAAAGGCACCTGGAACAGTTCTTTGCTCAAAAAGATAAAAAGTTTTGGGAAGATGGAATTAATGTAGTTTCTTGAAAAATGGCAGAAGGTAGTGGAACAAAACGGTGAATATGTTGTTCAGTAAAGTTCTTGGGAAAATGAAAAATGTGTCTTTTATTTTTATTTAAAAACCGAAGGAACTTTTTGGCCAACCCACTATTTACTAAATGAACGGATTGAGGTGACATTGTATATTTTATCAGTTTCTGCTGTTCCAATTATTTTGACTCAAGTTTCAACCTCTTACGGTGACATTGCATTTCTAAGTTGTCATCACCCATTCATGCAATAAATTTTTCTTGAGTATTTATGACGGATAGTATTATATATAATATACTAAGCCACACAAGCACTCCGAGATAGTCCCCTGGCACTTGTGAGGTAATGAGGAGGTCAGATCTATACAGATATTTATAACAAAGGGTGGCTGTGATAAGCACTATGTGAGGAGTGCCAAACAAAATATCACGAAGGTGGAGAGAGCCTAGGGAGCCTATCCATTTGGGAGATTACTTACTGAAGAAATGCATATTCGTGGAAGTGAAATTTTGAGTTTGCGGTGGTGACGTTCTACCACCACATATCAAGAAGAGAGGTGATATATACAATGGAATATTACTCAGCCATAAAAAGAAACGAAATTGAGCTATCTGTAATGAGGTGGTTAGACCTAGAGTCTGTCATACAGAGTGAAGTAAGTCAGAAAGAGAAAGACAAATACCGTATGCTAACACATATATATGGAATTTAAGAAAAAAAAATGTCATGAAGAACCTAGGGGTAAGACAGGAATAAAGACACAGACCTACTGGAGAACGGACTTGAGGATATGGGGAGGGGGAAGGGTGAGCTGTGACAGGGCGAGAGAGAGGCATGGACATATATACACTAACAAACGTAAGGTAGATAGCTAGTGGGAAGCAGCTGCATGGCACAGGGATATCGGCTGGGTGCTTTGTGACTGCCTGGAGGGGTGGGATAGGGAGGGTGGGAGGGACGGAGACGCAAGAGGGAAGAGATATGGGAACATATGTATATGTATAACTGATTCACTTTGTTATAAAGCAGAAACTAACACACCATTGTAAAGCAATTATACCCCAATAAAGATGTTTAAAAAAAAAAAAAAGAGAGGTGAATACCTTTATCTTCAGAATGTGGTCTTTGATTGAGATATTTGGGAAGAGGAAGGAAGCTCTTTCCTTGACTTGAGTCATACTGGGAGAACCAGCCCTTCCCTTTCTACTTGTTCCTGAAGGCCAAGGGTCAGGAGAGGAAAGGAGTGGAAAGGAGAGGTGGAAGAAACCAAGAGGAGTGGAGTAGCCTTCTCCCCAGGACTCCCATTACATCCTTGATGTATATTTAGAAGCATGAAGAGTTGTGGACTCCTGGTTTTTATATATGAATCTATATTGTGTAGTTCTAGTGGTTATTATAACAAAGATTGGTGGGATATTTTGTAGCATTCCTATAGATTTATATGTGTGAAACACCATATATGGTGTACTCATTCACCATTCCCCAAGTATTCACTGGGTGGTTTACACAGGAAGGTGATCCCATTCAGTTCCCACTGCAGGCTCCCTGTGGGAGAGGAGTCTAGGATTATCATCATTGTCAGTCTCCAGGTGATTGGATTGCATTTCAGAGAAGTTAAATAACTAAGTGAATAGTTCGGTACCACACAGCTACTGTGTGGCAATTTCTAGAACCCATGTCTTCCTCCTCCAAATTAAATGCTCTTCCCAGTCTGCCTACTAGTTACTCAGACATTTTGCTGAACATACATAGTTTTTGAGAGTTAAGTGAAATACTAAACAGTTTCAGTTGCTGACCTTATTGAACCCAGTCAAGAGGTTAGGTCAAGGAAATAAATTCCTTTCCAACAGGAGGCTAAGCCACTCCTTTTATACCACTTATATGCTAGAGACTTTCTATTCCAGTCTGTTAAGAAAGTAAGTCTCCTAACCTTTATCCTGCATACCTTTTTTTAGAATAACCATTAGATATTTTCAGTTTTGAAAATACTGTGATTCAGTATCTGGCATTTGCCGGGCTGCAAGAGGTCTTCATTGCTTTTACTTTGTATGATGGGAATTGAACATAAATAGCTAAAAAAAAAGGAATATTTTTATTACACAAATAATAAATATTTATTGTAGACAAATTCAGAAAATACACATTGCCTGTTATCACTGTAATCCCACTACCCTGAGATAACCACTGTTTACATTTTGGTGATGAGTTTCATATATACTTTTTTCACAAGGTGAGTAATACAATATGTGTTGCATTGGGATCTGCTCTGTCCATTCAATATGTATTGTGAACATCTTTCCATGTCAATAAATAGACTTCATTTTTAATGGCTATATTCTATTATATGGATATGTAATAATTTCCCATACTGATTCTAGCTTATTCCCAATTTATAATTATTATCGACACCATTGTAATGTGTTTGTACATCTGGCTTTGCATAGTTAATTAGCTACATTTCTGTAAGGAGAATTGCTGGGTCACAAGGTATATGTGGCTTTTTTTAATGCTTTAAAAAGACACTTTGTCAGGCTAAAGGTAAAGTTTAGATATACAGTTGACCTTTGAATGGCATGGTCCACTTATACATGGATATTTTTCAATAGTAAATACTGCAGTAGTACCTGATCTGCAGGTGGATGAATCCGTGGACATGGAGGGTCCACTATAAATTATTTGCAGATTAACCCCCTGCATTGTTCAAGGGTCAGGTGTAGTAAGTGGAAACTTCTCTCATGAAGTGTCCATACTACTTTACTACTTGAAGACTTTTCATTAAAGGACTTTTCCAGTCTCTTAATGAAGTTATTTATGATTAATCACTGATTAACTGCTATTGGAAATCAGTGTGTTCCTTTTAAATGAAAACTTTTATCAAAGGAAGATCTCTCTTTTAAGCCTCACCCTCAGCCTAGAAGCTCTGGTATGTTTCTAGGGAGTTTTTGCGAAGCTCCCCAGGTGGTTCTGACTGCTTTGGACCAGTGCTTTGGGTCTTTTGCAACAGAGTGAACTTGATAACCTTCATTGGGGTAAGCAAGCCACATTAGTCTGCCACCAGAACAAAGTTCCTTTGAAGTTTCCTGTTTTAATTGAGAAATGTGTATAGAATTTATATTCTATTCCATAAAATATTATTTTGTTTTAAAAAGAATTTTATGGTTTTATTATTTATATTTAATCCCAAATCTAAATGAATTTTATTTTCTTATATATGAAGGAAGGGGTTTACATGATTTTTTTTTCCCAAATGGATAACCAGTTGTCTCCATGGCATTTATTAAATGATTTATCCTTTCTCCACTGATCTGGAATGCCGTCTTTATCATACACCACATTCCAATATACATGTACATAGGTCTGTTTCTTTGTTCTATTTGGGAATATATTCCTCTGTGAGGACCATGCTGTTTTAGTAACTATGGCTTCGAAGCATTTTTGTTAGCCAGTTATTTAATCCTGTAATAATAAACAATGACATTGAAGATCACATCTGTACCCCAACTACCAGCCTCATCTCTTGCCACTTACCTGTAATATACTCCTTCCATCTCTGGCTGTATACTTCCCCAAGTGTTCCTTACTTTATCAGATGGCCATGCCTTTGTGCAAGTCATTCCCTTTGCCTGCCCTCTTCTCCTAACGTGGTTAATTTGTCCTTCAAGATCCATCGTAGGTTCATCTCCTGTAATTCATTGCACTCAGTTTAAAATAATAAAACAGAAGAATCCTTCAAAGTGTCCTGGCTATTCAGTGCTCCTTTAAGTGCCTGCATGCTTTTTCTTACATACTGCTTCCTCACACTGCATTACCTGGCAATTTCCTGCTTAAACTTTCAGGCTCTGCTCAGGTGTCACCTCTGGAGGAGCCTTTTTGCTCTATCATCAGAGTTCCCTGCTTTCTTCCATCTTGCCTTGTGCATGCCTCTATTGTAAGATTTTTCATAGTGCTCTGTACGATAGTATATATCTGGAAGTAGTGCTGTTTAGTAGCTTGGTTTTATTTTTTTATTTATTTTTAAAATTTATTTGTTCATTTATTGGCTACATTGGGTCTTCATTGCTGCACGTGGGCTTTCTCTAGTTGTGGCAAGCAGGGGCTACTCTTGGTTGCGGTGCCGGGGCTTCTCTTTGCAGTCGCTTCTCGCGGAGCACAGGCTCTAGGCACGCAGGCATCTGTAGTTGTGGCATGCGGGATCAGTAGTTGTGGTTCACAGGCTCTAGAGCGCAGGCTCAGTAGTTGTGGTGCACGGGCTTAGTTGCTCCGCGGCATGTGAGATCTTCCCGGACCAGGGCGCAAACCCGTGTCCCCAGCATTGGCAGGCAGATTCTTAACCACTGTGCCACCAGGGAAGTCCCAGTAGCTTGGTTTTAGAATTAAATAGCCTAAGTTCTAAACCTTACTTTACCACTTTCCAGTTTTGAAACCTGCTATCAGTTATTTAACCTTCATAAGCCTCGGTTTCCTTAGGTGTAATTTGGGGATAATAATAGTCCCTTCCTTATAGGGTTGTTTTAGGACTAGATGAGAGAATACTTCTGAAATGCTTACCCAGTATTCAGAACATAGGTGGCCCTGAATAAATACTACTTATTATTATATCTGTCTCCACTACACTTTGTTTAAGACTGTCTCTTATTTACCTCTGAAACCCAATATTTAGCCCAGAACCTGGCAGGGAGTAGACTGATGAATAAATTACCAGCTCAAAACTCTCCCCTCCTGTTTCACTCTTCTCAGTGGCACTATCGTTGCCTTTAGAGTCATCTTTAACTTTCGTTCTCATTTAAAACAAGAAATTCGTTGTGTATTTATCATGATCCAGGCACTGTGTAAGGCCCTGGGTGAAAAAGAGAAAAAGATACCGTCTCTATCCATCGGAGCTTACAGTATAATAGGGGAAGTAGTTTAAAAATAAAACAAAAATACTAGAGTCTGTAGGCTCATTTTACCATTTGCTCTACCTTTGTTTATGGTTGTAAATTTTCAAAATAAGTTTTAAAGTAAATACATGAATATGTGTAATTATTAAATGTTATGTGCTATGAAGAATAAAGTGGTCTGGGGAGTTTATATTTAAGCTGAGACTGGAGATTGAGAAGGAGCCACCTAGAGGAGAGGGTGTTTGACCAGGGAGTAGCATGTACCGTGTTATAGGAGAGCAAGTCTTAGCATAGTCAAGAAATTGAAAGGTCAGTGCGTATTAGAGCAGGGACGAATGGAGAGAGCTGATGATAGTGAGCAGATAAGCAGAGTCCATATCACTTGGGATTTTGAAGACCAAGAGGAGGAGTTCAGATTTTATTCCTGTTACAGTGTGATGCTGTTGAAGACTTGTAAGTATGGAATAAGCTGACCTAATTTACTGTTTTTTTAAATGTGTCTGTCAAAAAGATTGGAGGAAAACATAACCATACAAAATCTATGGGATGCAGCAAAAGCAGTTCTTAGAGGGAAGTTCATAGCGATACAGGCCTTTTTCAAAAATAAGAAAAATCTCAAATAAACAACCTAACCTACCACCTAAAAGAACTGGAAAAAGAAAAACAAAAGGATTGGAAAGAGACAAGGATGGGAGCAGAGATGCCAGTTGAAGCTATTGCAGTAGGCAAGAGATGATAATAGCAAGAGAAAAGGAGAAAAAGGAACATATTTGAGAAATATTTTGGAAATAGACTCAGTGGGACTTGTTGGTGGATTAGAAGTGGGAGAGGAGGGAGAGATAGGAATAAAGATTTATGGCTTGAGAGCTGTATATTGTGTTATTTATTGAAATTTAATAAAACAAATGTTTTGGGAGGAAAGTAAACAGTCAAAATTGATTATATTAAGTTTGAGATGCTTTAAGGAGTCCAAGTGGAAGTGTCAAGTAAGTAATTGAATATGGGAGAACTAAAGTTCCAAAGGAAGTTCCATGCTGCAGATACAAATTTGAAAGGTTTTACTGTAAGGATAATAATTAAAGCCGTGGGAATGGATGCTGCCATTTAAGGAGAGAATAAAGGAAAGGGGGCTTGGTATTAAATTCTGAATTACTTAACATTTAGAGAATAGGTCAGAGAAGGATGAAGATGAGAAGTAAGAGTCGTAAAATACAAAGAAGGAAAACCAGGGACGTGAGATGCCACAGAAGCCCTGTATCCCTAGCCAATGCCTAGAACAGTGCCTGGCCAGGGCTAGTGTTCAGTAATCATTGGTTGAATGAAATCAAGAGATTATTTCGAGAAGGAGGGAAAGATTAACAGAATTTAGTGCTGCTGAGAGACCTAGTAGGATGAGGGCATAAACTATTCGTTGGATTGGTGGGATAGATATTGCTTGTGATGGAGGCAGAAGTCATATTGGAATGGATTGAACAGAACATGAATTGGAGGTGAGAAAGTGCAGATAGTATTTATTTACTTAACCACTTTAACAAAATTTGGCTGTGAAAAGAGTAGAGAAATGGAGTTGTACCTGAAGGGGAGTATGGGATCAAAGAAGAATTTTTGTTTGTTTCTTAAGAGGGGACATACTAGAGCTTAAATCTATTATGTAGATGGGAATGATCCAGGAAAGAGTGAGTGACAGTTGGAGGGAAAAGAGGAGATAATTATGAGATTGGAGTTTATGAGTAGGGAAGAAGGGAGGTGATCAGGAGTGTAAGCAGAGGGATTGTTCTTCAATAGGAGGAGGAGGGTCATGTCTGTTGAAACGGAGGAAAGAAGGGAAAACGCGCACAGATTCACATAGGTTTATACAAGTGGTCATGAGAAGATGACAAATTTCTAGTTTTAGGCTTGTTTAGGTTCTCAATGGAGAATCAAGGACATTAGCTGAAAGAGATGGGAAGGCTGTAAAGGAGAGAAAAATGGGTAAGAAAGAGCTTTGTTGGAGAGGGGAGGAATTAGAAATCGAGTTTACTAGTGAAATCTAGTAGGATTGCCAGCTAAGATTGAGTGCCCATTTAGTGACTTTGAATTTATAGTGAAAGTAGTCTTCCTAGTTAAATGTTTTTTCATCAATATTCTTGGTATGGAGAAGGCAGTTTCTTGAGTTCTGGAATTATGGAGTTTGAAAAAAAGAGACCTTGGAAGAGGATTGAGGGTTCTTGCAAGGGAGTGATTATAATTTTTAACTATGAAATCTAAGCTAGATAAAGAGAAAAAGTTGGGAGAGGGAAGATGGGGTCAAAGGAATTGAAGGTCTTATGGCAATTGAAGAGTCATTTTCATGGGGCACTTGAGCAAGTGGAGTAGAAGGATCAAATAGTGGATTGAGTTTGCTGTGACAGTGGGAGGATGTGGCTGAGGCAGAGGGAGGGAGAAGGTCCTTGGAGCTGAGCAGTTTACAGAACTGGGAGGCAAGGTGTTTGCCTGAGTTACCCATTTGGATGCTGAGGTTATGTTGAATGTGATGACTAAGTGTGCTGGAGAGTTTAACACTGAGACAGATGTGCTAAAATATCAGAGAGTGATAAGTGTTCTGCAAATAATTAAAATTGGACTCTGGGATAGACAGCTTCTTCAGACTGGGTGGCCAGGGAAGGCCTCTCTGAGCAGGTGACATCTATGGTCAAATCTGACTGATCAGCTGATGAGTGGAGAGAATACTTCTGGCAGAGGAGGGAACAACTAGTACAAAGGCTCTCTAAACTGGATACAGACCCCTCACTTCTGAGGAACAGAAGGGAAGCCAGTAAAGCTGGAGCTTATTCCACCAAAAAAGGGTGAAATGAAATGAAATGAGGTTGGAATGTGGTAGGAGGGTGAAGGGTTTTGAAACTCAAACAGCCTGGAGCTTCTGTGTGGTAATGTGGTAGCCAGCCTCCAAGATGGCTCTGAGGATCCTCTTGAGTTCATGCTTTTGTGTAACCCTCTCTCACACTGAATAGGGCTAGCCTGTGTAACCAATGAGATATTGAAGCAGTGATGGTATGTGATTTCCAGTGCTAGGTTGTAAGAGACATTGCAGTTTCTGCTTTGCTCTCTTAGACCACTCATCTGAGGGAAGGCAGCCTGCCATATTGGAAGGACATGTAAATAGCCTGTGGGAAGGTTCACATGGAGAGGAACTGAGGCCTCAAGCTAACAGACACCATGTGAGGGAGCCATTGTGTAAGGGGCTCCTCCAGCCCCAGCTAGACCTTCAGGTGACTGCAGCCTCTCATGTGTATTTCATTTGTGAATATTCTGGTGTATATGTCTAAAAGCTAAGGACTCATTAAAAAAAAAAACCAAGCATAAGCATAATGCAGTTATCACATCTAACAAATTAATAATTCCTTAATATCACATCAAAAAATCAGTATTCAGTTTTCCCCTGATTTTGTAAATTTGATTTGTTTGCATCAGGATCCAAACAAGGACCAAAGTACCATTTGGTTAATGTTTCCTAAGTCTTTTTTTATCTGTAGGGTTCCCTCTCTTCTTCCCCACAATTTTTCTAAAAATTAACTCGATCATGTGTCCAGTAGTTTCTCACCTTCTGAATTTTGCTAATTGCATCCCCATGGTGTGTTTAACATGTTCCTCTAGTATTTCATGTAAACTGGTAGTTATATCTAGAGGCTTGTTCTAGTTCAGGTTCTTTTTGTTTGGCAAGAATACTTTATAGGAGGTGGTGTTTACTTCCATTAGGAGGCATAATAAGCAGTTGTTGTCTCATCTTACTGTGATGTTAACAGGTATTAAAGATCAGTGCCCTGCTATGTTATTCTGTGTTGCAAAATGGTGATATTCTAACTCTGTCATTTATCTTCATTAATTAGCTGGAGAAACTTTCCCATACCACCTCTGTGGTTAATCTGAGGTATACTTCATTCAGGAAAGGCAGGAAAAATGCTTGATTTCTTTCCCTTTACTTACCAGTTTTCAGAATAACAAGTTGGTTCCCTAGCATCATCCAAAGGAGACCAATGAGTTTGTTTAAAAATAGTAACATGAACTCATGGATTTTTAACATATTTGATACATGTGAAACCATTGCAGTGATTATTTTTATTGATGCTTCAGATTGTCCCATTTTTAACTGGTGGGAAGAGGCTCTTCAAGTTGACTTCTGGAGGCTTTTTATAGATAACATCCTTGCTTTTTGATATGTAAGATGTCTGGGGCTTATCTTGTATGTTTTCTGTCCCAGTTCTGAATCAGATGTTTCTTTGAGGAGCTCTGGTTCCTTTCAGTGGTAAAGGCTGTATGTGAATTTTGGGTGCTTGATCATGTATATCACACTTTTTAATAGATGCTAATCAGAATGTATAAAGAGTTCAAAAAAGGTCTTCTTTCACTTTGAGTTCAAATGGATAGAAATGCTATTTTTCTTAATCTAAGAAATATGGAATGTTTTTGTTTGTTTGCAGGAAAATAGGAAAATGAAGGCTTTAGATAGAAAAAAATAAAGTTTTAACTTCTCTTTTAAATTGTGTGTCCTTCTTCTGCCATACTTTATTCATTATGTCCAGTGAAGAGAAATGCTAGCAAGCTTTTCATATTTCTGGCTACATAAAATGAGGTAGTGTTTAAAGATTATCATTATAGCTTTTGGTTTATGTATTTCTTAAGTCTCTTTTTATCTCTAGATTCCCCCTTCCACAGACACATTTCTCCCACAGACACATGTCTTCTTGGCATTTTTAGGAGGGTATAGTATTTTATTTTGAAATTTTTTGCTTTATCATAATACTCTTGGCTTATGCTACACCACTAGTGAAAAAAGCAGTTTTTGTGACAGGCATAAGGAAGCCTTGTTTCTGGATATTTTGATCATTAAAACTCATTATATAGAGAGAGGGAAATGAATTTTACAATTTGAATGATTATATATTTAAATTATAAATCAAGTTAGAGGAGAATGAAATACTGCCCGCCTTATGAGAAGACTCTGGAATACAGATTTTTTCCCCATATTTAACAATTTGATCCTTCCCTTTTCCCCAGTATTCAGGATCTAGTTCATCAGTTTTATATATGATGCATTAAACTTTGCATTCACTCATTCAACAAATACTCATTGAGTACCTACTCTACACCAGACATGGTACTAGGAACTGGGAATGAAGAAATAAGCAAAGCAGGGAATTCCCTGGCAGTCCAGTGGTTAGGACTTGGTGCTTTCACTGCGGTGGCCTGAGTTCAGTCCCTGGTTGGGGAACTAAGATCCCACAAGCTCTGTGGCACAGCCAAAAATAAAGAAGAAAGAAGTAAGCATAGCATTTGCTGACCATCACAGAACTTTTTATCTTGTGGGAGAAAGACGGTCAAGCAGTCACATTACTACATATGTAGTAGTATGTAGTAATACCAAACCCTGATAATTGCCTTTTAGGAAAATATAGGGAGCTGTAAGAGTGATACACAGGGGGCTGGCTCTGTCTCGGTCTGGGAGGTTAGGGAAGGCCTCTCTGAGAAAGTAACATTTAAGCAAAGACTGGCTGGAAAAGTAGGAGTTGGCCAGATGGTCATTTGGAGCAAGAGCCTTCATGTAAAGGGACGCACATGTGGAGGTACTAAGGGAAGAAGGAGCTTGAACCCTTGGAGGAACTGAGGAAGGCTTGTTTGCTGGAGACAGAGAGGAAGGCAGGGTGGTAGGAGAGAAGCTGGAGATGTAGGCAGGCCTGGGTCTTGCAGGGTATTGTCGGCCTCATTCTCCCCTAGAGATCCAGAAGTCCAGCCACTTAACCATCGGTGACCCAGACTCTAAGGCCCAGGCAGGCCTCCACATAACACTTCCTGGGACCCATTGGTCCTTCTCCTGGGAGAGTATGGGGAACCTCTGAGTTCAGCTTCTCTCCCCCTACTTCTTGAGGGTCCTTTCTTTTTTCTTTCTTTTATTTTAATTGAAGTATAGTTGATTTACAATGTGTGCTAGTTTCTGGTGTACAACAAAGTGATTCAGTTTTATATATATATATATTCTTTTTTATTATTCTCCATTATAGTTTATTACAAGAT
>NW_020172451.1:8437809-8467242 GCF_003031525.2 Neophocaena asiaeorientalis asiaeorientalis | reverse complement strand
ATATATATATATATATAATATCTATCTATCTATATTGTCTTTCAGATTCTTTTCCATTATGGTTTATTACAAGAGACTAAGATATTGAATATAGTCCCTGTGCAATACAGTAGGACCTCATTGTTTATTTTATATATAGTAGTTTGTATCTGCTAATCCCAAACTCCTAATTTATCCCTCCCTCCTCCGTTTCCCCTTTAATAACCACAAGTTTGTTTTCTATGTCTGTGAGTCTATTTCTGTTTTGTAAATAAGTTTATTTGTATAATTTTTTAGATTCCACATGTGATATATGATATTTGTCTTTCTCTGTCTGACTTACTTGATGACGTATGACAATCTCTAGGTCCATCCATGCTGCTGCAAATGACATTATTTCATTCTTTCTTATGGCTGAGTAATAGTCCAGTGTATATACGTACCACATCTTCTTTATCCATTCATCTGTTGATGGACACTTAGGTTGCTTCCATGTCTTGGCTTTTGTAAATAACGCTGCTATGAACATTGGAATGCATGTATCTTTTCGAGGGTCCTTTCTTAATAAGGGAATAGTTTAAAAATTATTCCTGCCTACTTTGTACCTAAGAGTGAAAGAGATTTTATTATAAACAGAATTATTTTGGACTGATCTTCAGAAACCTTTCCTCCAACAATTGTACCTTTAAAATTTTTTCATGTCTCATCTGATCCTCACAGCAAGTGTATAAGGTAGATATTTATTATTTTCCTCATAATATATAAAAGGTACTGAAGCTCTGAAAAATTAGACAGTGCCCAAGGTCAACTTAACAAGTAGTACAAGGACTTCCCTGGTGGTCCAGTGGCTAAGACTCTGCACTTCCAGTGCAGGGGGCCTGGGTTCGATCCCTGGTCAGGGAACTAGATCCCACATGTTGTAACTAAGAGTTCACAAGCTGCAACTAAAAGATCTCACATGCCACAGCTAAAGATCCCACATGCCACAATGAAGATCCCGCATGTGGCAACGAAGATCCCGTGTGCCGCAACTAAGACCCGGGGCAGCCAAATAAATAAATAAATATTTTTTAAAAAAACAAGTAGTAGTATAACAAACAGTAACTGGATACTATGTCTTCTAACTACAAAACCAGTGGTCTTTGTGCTCTGTTCCTCCATTCGCTTTGAATGTGAGGGCTTCTAGCATATTTTGATGTTAATATTTGCATTTTATGTTTTTTGAAATTGAAGAATAAATCATAAAACCTTAGAGAGGAAGGAAGGGAAATAAGGTAGAGGGGACGGGGATAGGAGCAAGACTGCTTTGAGTATAGTGTATTTGTAGATTTGACTCCGTGCAATTACTTAAATATTATAAGGCAAAGTTAATTTTCTTTAAAAAAGCAATCCTTGAAAATTGAAAGTAACAAGAAACAAAGGACCTAAAATTTAAAACTCAGTAATTTGAACATTATATCCTTAATGGTATATACCCTAAGGACAAAAAAAGAACTGCAAAAAACAACAGCAAAACAACAAAACCCTTCAAGTGTACCCATATATAATTGGCGATGGTATCAGTATTGTCATTCAGAGATTGTTGTGTGTGTATTGTCAGATAAAGTAAATGAGTACTTATGTGATATTTTATCATTTCCAGTGTTGTTGAGACTCCGATTCTCAACATAGGTGAAAGGAGATGCAGATATAAAATAAAAGAAGTTAATTAAAGCCATGTTAGGGCTTCCCTGGTGGCGCAGTGGTTGGGAGTCCGCCTGCCGATGCAGGGGACATGGGTTCGTGCCCCGGTCCGGGAAGATCCCACACGCCGCGGAGCGGCTGGGCCCGTGAGCCATGGCCGCTGAGCCTGCGCGTCCGGAGCCTGTTGCTCCACAACGGGAGAGGCCACAACAATGAGAGGCCCGCGTACCGCAAAAACAAAAACAAACAAACAAAAAACCATGTTAACTTGGTTCTTTAAAAAATAGACTTATTTTTCTAGAGCAGTTTTAGGTTCACAGTAAAATCGAGCACAAAGTACAGAGTTTCCATATACCTCCTTCCCCACACCCAACCCCTAGTTTCCCCTGCTATCAACATCCTGCACCAGAGTGGTACACTTGTTACCTTTGAAGAACCTGCAATGACACATCATTGTCACCCAAAATCTACAGTTTACATTAGGGTTCATTCTTGGTGCTGTATATTCTTTGGGTTTTAACAAATGCTTAATGACATGTGTCCACTATTACAGTATCATACAGAGTAGTTATCACTGCTCTAAAAATCCTCTGTGCTCCCCCTATTCATCCCTCCCTCCAACCAAGAACCCCTGGCAACCTCTGATCTTATTTCTACCTCCATAGTTTTCCTTTTCCAGAATGTCATGTAGTTGGAATCATACGGTATATAGCCTGTTCAGATTGGCTTCTTTCACTTAGTAATATGTATTTAAGTTTCCTCCATGTCTTTTCATGGCTTGATAGCTCATCTCTTTTTAGTGCTGAATAATCCATTTTCAGTTTATTTATCAATTCACTTACTGAGGCACATCTTGCTTGCTTCCAAGTGTTGGCAATTATGAATAAAGCTGCTGTAAACGTCAGTGTGCAGGTGTTTGTGTGGAAATAAGTTTTCAGTTCCTTTGGGTAAATGTCAAGGAGTGTGATTGCTGGATCATAAGACTGTAGTTTTGTAAGAAACCGCCAAGCCATCTTCCAGAGTGGCTGTACTATGTACTGCATTCCCAACAGCCATGGTGAGCATTCCTGTTGCTCCATATCCTTGTCAGCATTTGGTGTTGTCACTGTTTTAATTTTTGGCCATTCTAATCAATGTGCAGTGGTATCTCGTTTAATTCATGATTCCCTAATGACATATAATGTTGAGCATCTTTTCATATGCTTATTTGCCATCTGTGGGTCTTCTTTGGTGATGTGTCTTGTTCAGGTCTTTTGACCATTTTTTAATTGGGTTGTTCATTTTTTTATTGTTTTAAGCATTCTTTGTATATTGTAGGTGACAGTCCTTTATCAGATATGTCTTTTGCAAATACGTCTTTCACATTCAGTGGCTTGTCTTCTCATTCTCTTGATTAACTTGATTTTGAATTGGAAGTTTTTGGAAGAACTCTTGATATATTTTTTTTTTGATATATTTTATCTTAAAAAAAAAAAAACAAAACTAAAAAACTACCTGTGACCTTATTCCACTGAAAAGCCCTGGAAGCAATGATCAACCCAGTAGCCTGTAACCCTAGTGCCCAAATTACAGTCTGAAAATACCAGTTCTCACAAAAGGAAGCAGGATTCCTTGGATAGCTTATCCAGTTCTGCAGTAGGAATTATACAAGATAAAGCTAAACCTAGAATTTCTTGTTACACCATATTACAAGGAGGTCATCAAAGACTACAAGGTCATATCAAAAGGGCCCAAGAACATACATGAAGAGACTCCCTTTGGCCAGTGATGAGACAATTTGAATACCAATAAAAACATTAACTGATACATTTATGAGTTCATGATGATACTTTATAAAAGCTTATTGGTTACCATTTGTTAATGCTGCATTAAGCATATATTTTTCTTTTCCTATACGAATTGATCTGGCTTCTGGATCTGAGTACCAGTTTATAAGAATTACAGAGGACAGAGCAACATGTTAAATACCAACATGGGGGTCTAATAAGAAAAATCCAGACTATAGGAAACCCTACAGGACAAATAGCCTGGTTTCTTCCACAAATAAGTTGCAAAGGAAAAACACATCAAAGCAAACAAACTAACAAAACCTTGTATATTTATGAGACAACTGGAAATTTGAATAGCCACTGGTTACTTGCTGGTATTGGAATTATTAATATTTTTAAGTGTAATAGTGGCAGTGTGAATTTTTAAAGAGGTTTTTTTTTTTAGGTATTAGGGATGAATACTGATGTGTTTATCCATGAAATAGGTTTGGTTTGAAACTAATGCAGAGGCAGGGAGACAGATGTGGGTTGGATACAGATGAAACAGTGTTGAGGAGTTAACAATTATTTAGGCTGATGATGAGCACATGAAGGTTCATTATATTATTCTGCCTACTTTTGTGCTTAAATTTTTCCATAATAAGTTTTTTGGAAATCTCCCCTAAGGATTCATAACCATGAACTGGCCCATGTGTGGATGTGGGATTTGAATTCATACTGTCTGTGTAGCATGAGAAACTCAGGCTAATTTACTTTAAATTGTTCTTGGGTTAGTAGTTCCTCCAGGAACCTGACAGAGCAACACAAATATTCTCAGGAGAAAAAATACCCTACTTAGGACTCAAACAAGTCCCACAAATAAAATTCCACAGAATAGAAGCCCACGATGAAAAAATCACAAAGCACTTAGGAAACAAGCCACAATGAGTGAGTCAGCAGAAATAAAATCACCTGATTTGAAAAGACTATATATTGTCATGATTGGAAACTGAACATAAAGTAAAAATATTTGATATCTTTAAAGCAATAAAAACAGAGGTTAAAAGCATAACTAGGTAACTGAGACCATCCGAAATAACTAGGTTGAAAGTCCCATATGTTGTGGCCGGGTTTTTCAATTGCTGTGTGTTGTTGTAGAGCTATCTGACTAGCTGTTTTAAAAGATATTAATAACCAGATATGTTTTAAAAAGAACCATTTCAGAACTGAAGAACACGATTATTGAATTTAGTAGTTAATCGACAAGTTAAATAGCAGATTAGACACATGAAGAGAGAACTAATGAACTAGAAGATAGAGCTAAAGAAATTGCCCACAGAAAACCCAGAGAGACAAAGAGAAAGTATAAAAGAAAGATTAAGGCATGTGAAAGATAGAATGAGGTCTAACATAACATCTAATCAGAATTCTGGAAGGAGATAATAGAAAAATTGGGAGAGAGAGAGTATTTGAGGAGATAATGACTGAGATTTTCCAAAATTGATGAAAGACTTGAATCCTCTGAATTAGGAAGTTCAAGCAGGATAAAGAAAGAGAAATATCCCCTAAATACATTGGCAAATATAAGATCGTAATAGTGGCCAGAGAGAGAAAGCAGACTGTTCTCAGACTACAGATTGATAGCTGACTTCTCCTTAGCTGGAGTGGAAGCCACGAGACAGAATGCTGTTGTCGAAGTGCTGAGAGAAAAATAATTATCTTTCAAAAATGATGACAAAATCTTTATTTTGAAATAAAGACCATTTTATGATGAATGGAGGAAATAGAAGAGTGTTTTTGAGCTTTCAGTTATAAAACAGTAGTTAAGAGCTTAAGCTCTGGAGTCAGCTTGAGTTCTACTGCCCTTGACTATGTTGTTTAAGCTCTCTGCTTCAGTTTCCTTCTCTATGAAATGGGATGACAGTAATACACTTTGTGGGGTGCTTTAAATATGCAAATGAGTTATTAAATCTAAAGCGTTGTGACTGGCCCATAGTATGCGTTCAATAAATGTTAGGGGTTATATTACCATATTTTATTGAATTTAAGATGCCATCAATTATAAGACATGCCATTATTTTATGCTCCACTAAGAAAAAAGAATGCTGTCAATTAACTGTAAGATATAAGACAGCATTAATTGTAAAACCTGTCTGGATTTCAGAGATGTTAACATATAAAGAAAAAAATACCCATCTCAGAATTGATGGAAGGAATATAGCTTTCCACTTTCCACTCCCACAATAACTAGCTGGTTATTCCAAAATCATTTATTGAATAATTCATCTTTTCTTCACTGATTTAAAGAGTCCTTTTTATCATAATTTCCCTTATATGGTGCATTTCTTTTCTCCTTGATTGACTAGAGCTTCAACTATGGAATCAACAAGATTAGTATGTTGGATGAGGGCTAGTGGGAAGGGAGATTGAATGTAAGCAACATAGAGGGTTGTGATATCAGGAATGAATAATGCTTGGGAGAGAGGTTTGGAGAAGAGTTCTTTTTGGATAGGTTGGGTAGGAGATTGGAGGGACATTGTGATAGAAATTCTTATCAGGTTCCCAAATTCTCTCCTCATCTTGGCCAATTCCTTCTTCTCTGCTTCTTTCCAAACCACTAATTCTCGAACTTACGCCTACATCAGAATCATCTGCAGGGCTCCTTAACGCAGACTGCCGGCGCTGCCCCCAGAGTTTCTGATTCAGTAGGTCTTAGTGAAGCCTGAGAATTTACATTTCTATCCAGTTCCCAGGTGATGCTGATGCTTCTGGTCTGGGGACCACACTTTGAGAACCACTGCTCGAGACCAAGTCCTCTTCTTTTCCATCTAGATTATTCTAACGGCCTCTAGTTTGGGCTTCTTTCCCCAGTTTTCCTGTCCTTTAACGACTCCTGACACAACTTAGGATTATTGTAGTGAGAGTAGAAGTAGAAGGAAAGGAATAAACCTGAATGACATTTCAGAAGAAAGATTAATGGCCTTTGGAGACTGCATCGATGTGAGAGAGAAAGGAGCAGGAAGCAAAAGAGACATTTTCTGAACGTTGCCACCAGATTTACTTTTTTCGAAAACACTTCTTTCATCTTGCTATTTCCCTGTTCAAGAATCTGCAGTGTGATACATCTAAAATGAGATTTATTTGAATAAAATACAACTGACAGTTGACACCCAACCAGTGTGGTTTCTCTTCTTGTGTCTAAGTCAGATCTCATTATGACAAATGATTTTGCAAGTAGAACTCTGCATTACCAAATACTTTCAGGCCCGTGCCAGTGACCTACTTTAAGCAATATCCAATTTAACAATTCCAGTTCGGCAAACTAATTTGGATAGCATTTTAGGACTTGTAGAATTCAATCTGAAATACATTTGTATAAAGACTGTTGATTTCTAAGGGTTAGTTTATACCCTATTTAGAAATCCTGTTTATTGTATGTATATCATTATTTTTTATCTCATTATACACTATGCTTTCTTGTATTTACCTTTTTCTTTTGCTTGCTGTTTGGCCATAAAAAAGGGGGAGGCATTGTGCCAAAAATTTATATTTGCAATTATAAATGCAAATGAGGCAAGAGTGCATGTTTGTACAGGTGGGATGAAATGAACAAATGACAGTGAAAGCCTGTTTATCAAGATCATTATTTGTTGCTCCTGGATTGGAAAATAAGTATAGAGATGGCGCTTTGGGTTTTTAAGATATTTAGTATGTGACATATTTTTATTTTTTAATTTTTAAAAGCTGATTTCTCTTGTTAATTTTATGTTATTTGGTCCCATGTGTGGGTGAGATTTTATTTTATTTTTTTTAATATTTATTTATTTGGCTGCGCTGGGTCTTAGTTGTGGCACTTGGGATCTTCGTTGTTGCATGCGGGATTTTTAGTTGCGGCATGTGGGGTCTCTCAGTTGCAGCATGCGGAATCTTTTCTTAGTTGCGGCATGTGAGATCTAGTTCCCTGACCAGGGATCGAACCTGGGCCCACTGCATTGGGAGCACAGAGTCTTAACCACTGGACCACCAGAGAAGTCCCTGGGTGAGATTTTGAAGATGTGGGAAATATAGCTAGCTGTAAAAGAATGCCAAATATTTGTATTTTTAAAAACAACTTTATTATGATATAATTTACATACCATAAACTCACCCATTTTAAGTATGAAATTAAAACATTTGCAGTAAACTTACACAGTTGTGTAGTCATCGTCACAACTCAATTTTAGAACGTTTCCATCAGCGCAGAGACCCTTTATGCCCATTTGCTGTCAATCCTTGTTCCAACTCCCATCCCTAGGCAACCACTAATTTACTTTGTCTCTGTAGGTTTGCCTTTTGTGAACATTTCATTTAAATGGAATCATAAAATATGTAGCCTTCATGGGTGGCTTCTTTTACCAAACATGTTTTTGAGGTTCACCCATGCCGTGTAGTATGTATCAGTAGTTCGTTCCTTTTTATTGCTGAGTAGTTTTCCACTGGGTGGATGTTCCACAGTTTGTTTATTCATTCACCAGTTGGTGGACATTTGGGTGATTTCCACTTTTTGGCCTATTATGAATAATGCTGCCGTGAACGTTCATATATACACAAATGTTTGTTTTGACAGTACATAAATCTTTAATAACCAAATGAGAAAATCAGAACATTTCATTGCAAAATATTTTAACCTGAAAATAAAAAATCTTATCTAAGACCATGTAAGATTGCATTTTTACATTATATTAATTCCCTATTATCCCTTAAATCCCTTTCCAGACTTGCATATCCTGTTGTTTTATTAAGGTGATAAAACTTTATATTGTAGAGCTTCACACTTAAAAAGTATTTTCATAGTCATTATCATTTGAACCTCACGGTAGCCTCACAACAGGTGCATAGGACGAGTATTATTACTTGTCTCTCATTTGTTGCTGCCAGAGGGAGTCTCCATCCATATTCTGAGGTATTTGCTGTAGAAATCTCATCAAGATGATGCTTCCAGTTTGTAGTGTACACACGCAATAGGGCAGCACCAAAGGGCTACTCTTTTCTTTTTTTTTTTTTTTTTGGCCACATGGCATGCAGGATCTTAGTTCCCCAACCAGGGATCAAACCCGTGCCCCCTGCATTGGAAGCATGGAGTCTTAACCACTGGACCGCCAGGGAAGTCCCCACAAAAGGACTACTCTTATATGTGATATAGATACATGTTTGCAGTCTTTGTAGCTTATTCATTCCATAGATATTCATTGAGCATCTACTACATATCAGGCACTGTTCTAAATGTTGGGGATTGAGATGTGAAAGATTTAGTTCCTGCTCTCAAGGAAGTAACTATCCATAAGAGCTGTATAAAGGAAAATAAGCTATAATACTGAGCCATGGGAACCCAGCGGAAGAGTATCTAATCTGGAGGGGCTTTGGGGGATAGGGAGGAGGTTATCAGAGTGTATTGATGATACTAATAGCTAATACCTAGTTAATAATAATACTTGATAATAATAGCTAGTAATAGTAGCTAGATAATAATAATAGCTAATACCTAGCGTTTACTCTCTCCCAGGCATGTTCCAAACACTTTGCATATATTTACTCATTTAATCATTACAGGAACCTGGTGAGGCAGGTAGTGTTTTTACCCCTTTTTACAGATGAGGAAGCTACAAAACTAAGGTTGGTAACTTGACCAAGGCCACATGCCCAGTAAATGGCAAATCTGGAATTTGAACCAGGCAGTGAGGATCTAGAATCTGTGTCTCCTGAAAAGGTGTCTCACTGGAGGTGACACCCAGGCTGTGTCTTGAATGACAGCTTGTACTTAGCCTTGCAGAACGATGATTGGGTTTTGTCTACATGGTTTTCTAGACAAATACCACGAGTAAAGGTAAAGAAAGCACAGGGTTAAGAACGAGTGTGGCAGGCTCCTTGTACTACTTGTGAAGAAAGGTGGGTGGCAAGAGATAAGACTAGGAGGACAGGACTGGACAATGAAGGGCCATGATGCCAGCTAAGGAATTGGGGTTCTGTCATCTAATTTTTAAAGTTATACCAAAGATAACCACTTTTTCCTTTGTATTAATTTTATTTTTGTTTTGCTTTCATTCTTTTTTATTGTGAAATATATCACACAACCAGAAAGTGCATAAAATACAAATGTAAAACTTAGTTATTTTAAAATAACCACCTCTGAGGTCAAAGAGTAGGACATTGCAGGGAGGGACCCAGCAGCTCTTTTTAGTGACTTTTCTAGTGATCCCTCCCCCCACTCCCACCTACAGGTAACCACTCTTCTGATTTCTTTCTTTCCTTCCTATGTACCTCTAAACATTATAGTTGCGGCTGATTTTGGACAGAGTCACACGCTATATATTCTTTTGTTTGTGGTCATTATGTTTGTGAGATCCATCCATGTTGCTGTGTATGGCTGTTGTTTCTTGACTTTCATTTCTGTATGGTATTCCATTTTATGAATACACCAGAATATATTTATCCATTCTACTCTGGAGAATATTCGGGTTGTTCCCACTTGGGGGCTATTATAATAGTGCTGCTCTGAATATTTTTGTATATCTTTTGGTGCACATGTGCATGAATTCTTTGGGGTATATACCTGGGAGAGCAATTGCTGGATCATGGAGTATGTCTGTCTTTAACTTTAGAAGAATAATGCCAAACTGTATTCCAAAGTGGATATAACAGTTTACATTCACACAAGTAGTACATGATTGTTCAGGTTGTTCCATATCCTTGGCCACACTTGTTATTATCAGACTTTAAAATTTTTAGTTATTCTGGTATATAATGTTATGTCATTATGATTTTCTTTTTTATTTTCCATTGTGATTTTCTTTTGTATTTTTCTTACTATTGAGGCTAGACACCTTTTCATATGTTTATTGGCCATTTAGATAATGTAGTTTGTTTGTTTATTTGGTGATGTGCCTCATCTTGCCTCTTGCCCATTTTCCTATTGTTATCTGCCTTTTTTTTTCATTTTAGAACTCTTTATTATTTTGAATATGAGCCCTTTATTGGTTTTATATAACCTGCTTTTTTGTTTTCCTGAGGATGTCTTTTGGTGAACAAAAGCTGAATTTTGGTATCATTATATTTGTCTGTTTTTTGATAATAGATACTTTTTGTTTCCTGTTTAAGAGATCCTTCCCTATGCCTAGGTAATGGAAACTTTATCCTACATTGTTTTCCAAAAGCTTTATTATTTAACTTCCCCTTTGGGGTAGGTAGTTCAACTGGAATTGATTTTTGTGTATGGTAATTCTTAATTAACTTATTAGTGCTTCTCTGCCTTTAAGATATTTTTTAATATTTTGTCCAGATTTTCTGGGCTGTTTTTAGCAAGATAGGATGGTTCGTCTGAATTACCTAGTTTACCATTCCCAGAACCAGAAATCTCTTTTAAAGTTTTAGTTTCACTTTGACTTCAAAATGATCCATTCTCTTCTGGTCAAAGAGGCCTTAATAAATATGTTTACTAAAAAAATAAAAAAGACTGAAAACTATATAGATTCATGATTGTTTTTATTTTTTATATTTTTTATTTAAAAGACCAAAAAAGAAGCTTCTGTTTCATCTGTGCTTCTCTCAGCTATAAAATAACTGTTAGACAACTTAAAGCTTGCTACATAAAATGAACAACTGTACTTATTGCAGGGTAATTTTAGAATGTTATTTTTTAATTTAGAATTTTACCATAGTTATACACTATCGAACACTGATGATAAAACAGTTTAACGATGGTAATGACCACCCCCCTTTCTCCGTCTATCCATATATTTAAACCTCTTTTCTTGGCCAGAGATGGACTGTATGCAGATCGCATCCAGAATGCTTTTAGTTTGTGCCACAAAGTATGAAGAAAATGTTTTCAGTTTATGGCAACTAGATCCATGACATATGATGCTCCGGGAACTGTTTTTACAGTCGCAAGATGCACAGGAACCGAATAGCAAACTCCCATGATTATTGGCAAGGAAAAACTGGCTACGTGGCTGATGTTAAATGTGCTTTTTAAGACAGCCAGATCAAGAAATGTCTGAAGAATTTGAGACTGTAGCAGGGAGATGATTTAGTAGTTAGTAAACACAGCCTTGGGAAGGCCCGGCAAGGCAGTTTCTTGTGAGCCATTTACAGCTTCTAGGAGAGCACAGTGTAGGCGCCAGAGAGGAAAGCCTGACGTGGCCTCCAGGGAATGTTGCCGAGGGCAGCAGAGCCTCTTCCACAGGCACAGACGCACCATGGAGTGAGGTGGAGGCTTCTTGTCCCCACCTTGCCCTGCCATTTCTGTCTCTGAGGCTCACGATGGAGGTGAGCCTGGTTGTAGCCAAGATTTTAGGGGTAAGCATTGCGTACTTGGAAGTTATGGCTCTCGAGCCACACATTTCCTTCCTGCCCAGCCCTTGCTTATACCATTTTCTTTCTCTTTTAAAATTAATGATCCCCCAAATTGTGATCCATGGATCCCTCCTCACCCCCCATCTAGACCCTTTCAGTAGGTACATGAAATCACAATTATTTAATAACATTAAGATGATATATGCCTTTTAAACTCATTCCTGAGTGTACAGTGGCGTTTTCCAGAGGCTGCATGGCATGTGGTACTGCAAAAGGTTGAATGCAAAAGCAGATGTTAGGATACAGCTGTTGTCTGATATTGCAAAATATTTTAAAGTCACTTGCAAAAATGTTTAAAAATGGCACTTTTCTTAAATTTTGTATCCTTTAAAATATGATTTTTAATTTTAAAATGTTAACATAATCATTTGTATGTTTAAATATTTATGAATAAATATTTTAAATTTTTCATAGTTTTAATTTTTAATGTGGTAAATATTGATAATTACAACCCACCAAAACAAAAGCTTTTGGGGGTCCTTAATAATTTTTAAGAATGTAAAGAGACCCTGAGCTGAAAACGTTTGAGAATCACTGCTTTAGATCCTGTCAATTCCAGCACGAATCTTCGTTTCTCTCTGAAGGCTGCACAGATTGTCTAGCCCACCATTTTCTCTGCATCCTCAAAACTTCTGTGCCACATAGCTTAGTGCTTAGTTTTTGTGGAATTGATTGGAGTGCTAGTTTTCTTATCAACACTTATCAACAGTGTTAAGACCTCTGAGGACAGGGAGCATAGCTTAAATGAGAGTTTTTTGAGATGTCCACGATGTATATTGCTGAGCACAGCATAAATAGTTGATGGTTATTCATATTATTATTATCTTCAATATCAATATTAAAATTTCACTTACTGGTTTAATGGAGAACCAATATGCATTTGAAATTTTATGAAGAACCTTCATAGAAATAGCTATTTGATTTTTTAAAAACCTACATAAAATATACAATATGGAAAAAGAATAAAGGCTTTTTGATCATAGATCGTCAATGAATTGGGTACAGAAGCTGAGCATGTTAATCTGTTTGATTCTTATGTGGCCAATGCTTTCAGTAAAACCTGGCCAGAGGCCCTTGCTCTGAAAACGCTGAGCATAGTGCTGGGCATTTCGTAAGCATCAGGAAAGCTGGTTGAGTTGAATCTGCTGTTCCAATAGCTGCCTTTGCTGTTCTTGTAGCTGGCAGTCATTATTCCCTACCATCCCGCCCCCAACTCCAAGTGATTTGCAGTGTGTGTAGGTCTTCAGAGGGTAGCTTTACTTTCTGTTAAAGAATTGACAAGTTGCCCTGGACTAAGTGAGAGGGCATTAGTTCCATTTGACCAAACTGGATTAGTGGTTGAAGGTGAAGCACGTGCCTTTTTCATCATCCCTGCTTCAGACTGAGTTTGTTTTTTATTAGGCAACCCTCCCTGACTTACAAGATGTAATAAATTTAACATCTTTATGCCAGGGTCCTGCTCTCAGTCCCAGAGTTTCTTCACAGCTTCTCCCTGGAAGTCTGTGGGTCCATGCAAGTAGCACACTGCCCCGAGAGCCTAGCATAACTTCACCATGGTGTTTCTAGAACAGAGCATGATAACTGGCAGGTGGTTCATTCACTGAATGAATGAATGCATGGATGGAATCTGTAATGTGGCCTTGGATGTATTGTTTTCTTGTTGTTGTTTGTTTGCTTTTAAATATTTATTTATTTGGTCGCATGAGGTCTTAGTTGTGGCAGGTGGACTCTTTAGTTGCGGCTCCAGGGCTCCTTAGTTGCGGCTCACCAGCTCCTTAGTTTTGGCATGCAAACTCTTAGTTGCAGCATGCATTTGGGATCTAGTTCCCTGACCAGGGATCAAACCCGGCCCCCCTGCACTGGGAGTGCAGACTCTTACCCACTGCGCCACCAGGGAAGTCCCCCTGGATATATTGTTACAAGTGATAAGCAGCATCCTTATTTGAGTAAACTAAGAATATTGTATTGAGTTGATTTTCTTTTTCCCCAAAAATGTATGTTTTTATTTCATAAGAGCTTATTGGAATACCCTTTGCACTAGCACTGTTTGAAATGATGGTGATACTGTGATAAAAAGACTTAGCAGTTTCTGCCTTCAGGAAGCTTATGACCTTGTAGTATACACGACATAAACAAGCCTAGTGGAAAGATATACAAGTACGGTTGTTAACCCAGAGGAAGGACCCATCCAGAGAGGAATCAAGACAAACTTCATAGGAAAGGTTTCCCTTTTCTGGCATGTTGAAGGTTGCGAAGAAATTTGCCCTATGAGTGGGAAGAAGTCCAAGGGGAAACAGCATGTACAAAGTCACAGGCACACGAAGCCATGTGGTGCTTAAGGGAAATTGAAAGCAATGTGGTTTTGTGAAATGAAGCTGAGAGGAGAATGGATCCTGGGCCTTATACCACGCAGTGGGAATTAGATTTCATCTTGAAGATGGATGAGAGACATTGCAAAGGCACTGTGGTTTTGCACTTTACAACGGTAATTCTAATGGCAGTGGGGGTGGGGTGGGTCTTGAGGGTAAAAAAATCATTTAAAAAACAAATGGAATAAATCTGGTGAGAAACTATGCTGGAACTAAGGCAGTGACAGTAGGAATAGGGAAGAAAGTACCTGTTGAAATATTTGGGGATTAGAATTGACAGAGTTTAGTGAGAGCAAGATGCTGATGATGGTCCCAGATTTTTATTTGAGTGGGACGCTAGGATTCTGTAAAGAGGCGGATTACTTTGTGTCATTACGTTGCGTTTTTATTTGAGTGGGATGCTAGGATTCTGTAGAGAGGCGAATTATTTTGTGTCATTACGTTGCGTTTTAGGGACCTGTGGAACATGGGGTACAGAAGTCCACTGACATTAGGAAGCTCTATAGATGGCTTTGAAGATTGTAAGAAAGAGGAGCCCTAGAGAGAGATTTGGGAGTCATCAAGATATAGCTAGTAGTTAAATCTGTGGGAGAGAATAAGGACATGAGTTTATAACAGCGGTCCTCAGTCTTTTTGGCACCAGGGACCGGTTTCGTGCAAGACAATTTTTCCACGGACTGGTGTAGGGGGATGGTTCAGGTGGCGATGCGAGCGATGGGGAGTGGCGGGGAGCGGCAGATGAAGCTTCGCTCCCTCGCCCGCCGCTCACCTCCTGCTGTGCGGCCCGGTTCCTAACGCCGAGGACCAGCAGCTGTCCATGGCCCGGGGGTTGGGGACCCCTGGTTTATAATAAAAAGAGAAAGGGAGGATGAATTCCCGAGGAACATACCAATAATGAAAGAACAAGTAGAGAAAGACTGTCCAGCAAAAGAGACTGGAAGGAAATGGTCTAAGTCAAGATAGCAGAACTGATGCATTTGGCCCCTTCTGTGGGATAAAGGGACTAAATATGGTCCATATCAGTTTGAGCATCAGAACTAGGCTCGATCCTTGAAGACAGGAATTGAGTTGGATTCCTTTACCACAACCCCTGTCCAACCCTCCATGTACAGAAGCAGCAGCTTATCCCCCAGCAACACTCTGCCCATGGTGAGAACCTGAAAATCAACAGTATTGGCAGGGGCCTTGGGCTGGCTGCAAACCTAGGGAGACAGGGGGACCCAGACACAGCCAAGGGACCAGGAACTAAAGCAAGGTGCCCCTGGCCTAGTGACGGGATCTGCAGTATCCTTAACATCAAGATGGGAAAGGAGCGCCCAAATGACAAGGGTTTCAGGTCATTCTAATTTTTAAATGCCAAAGAGAGGTTAAAGCAAAAAATTCAATGATATCCACTGTATTTGACAACAGAGATTGATAGAGAAAGAAACCAAATTTTGATGCTTAGCAAGTGTATGAGAGATAAGGACACTGACACCACAAATAAAAACTTCTTTTTTTAAAAATTAATTAATTAGGGCTTCCCTGGTGGCGCAGTGGTTGAGAGTCCACCTGCCGATGCAGGGGACGTGGGTTCGTGCCCCGGTCTGGGAAGATCCCACATGCCGCGGAGCGGCTGGGCCCGTGAGCCATGGCTGCTGGGCCTGTGCGTCTAGAGCGTGTGCTCCACAACGGGAGAGGCCACAGCAGTGAGAGGCCCGCATACTGCAAAAAATATATATATTTATTTATTTATTTATTTTTGGCTACGTTGGGTCTTCGTTGCTGCATGCAGGCTTTCTCTAGTTGCGGCAAGTGGGGCCTACTCTTCGTTGCGATGCACGGGCTTCTCATTGCAGTGGCTTCTCTTGTTGTGGAGCACAGACTCTAGGCACGTGGGCTTCAGTAGTTGTGGCTCACAGGCTTCAGTAGTTGTGACTCGTGGGCTCTAGAGCACAGGCTCAGTAGTTGTGGCGCACGGGCTTTGTTGCTCCACGGCATGTGGGATCTTCCCGGACCAGAGCTTGAACCTATGTCCCCTACATTGGCAGGCGGATTCTCAACCACTGAGCCACCAGGGAAGTCCCAAAAGCTTCTTTTTTAAGAGCTTGAGTAAGAGAGGAAAGAGGGGATGGAGGGTGCAAAAGCTGGAGGAAATTTTAGGATTAAAGGGGATGTTTTTAGGAGTGGGCAGACTTGAACATTTTTACAGAATTTCCAAAGTGTTGAACTGAAGTAGAGGTGATCGGAAACTGGAAAGCATTTCCAGATCTTGGAACAATAACAAACCTCAGGTATTGGTGGCTAAATAAACCCATCGACCTGTAGCAGAACAGCCTCCACCTGCGCTCCTTAGAGTTTTGACTCTGTCATTTGTGTTAATTAAATAGGTTCCTTTTTGCCCACTTGGGCTGGGTGCCCCGCTTATAGAGCTGGAAGTGTGGTACCCTCCCATCTGCCCAGAATCTCCTGGTCTATGCTTGCCTCCTGAGAAGACCTTCCTGGGCTTCTTTGCTGGTGTTTTGCTCCACCCTCACATCTGCTGCCTCACTTAAGGCATCTCTTCCGGACATCTTGCTTGAAGTTAGGCCAGTCGCCAACAAGGTAGACAGTCAGGGTTTTCAGTGTTATTTGTGATTCACTTAAAAGTTTACAGGTATATTCTTAATAATCTGCATCTCAAGAATCATGACAGTTATCAAATAGATAACAATGGTGAGTCCTGGGAAGACCAGGGAAGGGAGAGAGAGGACCATGGTCAAGGGCTTTATGCATATTGCTTGAGTTTTTTTGAAATGAGAATTGAAACTAAATTTAAAAGAATCATGCTAAACAACCAAGTTTGAAAATTAAAACTTTATCATATCAGAGGTGTTATTAGTAAATATAGTTTATTGACTTTGTATTTCTTTCAACCCTGTGAAAGATTTCAGTTCTAATTACATCTGTGAGTTTAGTTCCATACTTAACTGTGGAGGAGCTCTTGAAGCCTACTTGAAGTTTTGCAGGGCCTGGGAATTGATTTAGTCCAAGATCCACTGAACCTTCCCACCCCTCTGTGTGAATTTCAAGACCAATCTGGTTATTCTGCAAGAGAATAGAGAAAACTGGAGCAGTTCAAATAGTTTACTGCCGTGGCTACGCATGATCAGATGGAAGGATTGCGTAGTTCTGAACATTTCAAAATGATGTTTGGAAGGAATTTGCCATTACTCATACCTTAGAAGGAAATTAGTGCTGTAGATAACTTCAACTAGATAATTTTAAATGTTGATTTTAGAATTAAATTTTGTTTATCTTGAATATGAGTGCATCTGATATAGAGGTTTACAGCCCTGCGGAGAAAGTAATGAAGCTGTTCTATAAAAACTGGTTTCCAGAGTACCTGGAAAACTGCCCAGTTCCCCCCGCCTGCCTCTCCTCTGTTTTAACTCCTTTTCCATCACTGACCACCGGCAAGCGTCCGGGACCAACTGCCAAGCAGGCAAAGGACAGAGCTGGCCAGTGTCCTAAGCTTGTCTGTTAGCAAGATATGTAATAATGGGCTACTTTATGAAGTTGGTATAGAATTTAGACTACTGATAAGTCTGGAGAAGAATGTTTAGCCGGGGCAGAAACTAACCACAATAGAGAACTGAAAATTAGTCGGTCTTATCCTGATAGTCTGCAGTTGAGAAAAAATTTAAGAATCCTGTCTTTCTCTGAGGTGCTGAGCGTCACACGTAACCACAAGGTTTACATCCTCTGTGAGGGCCAGGCCCATCTTGGAAGTTGCAACTAGCTTCTTCATCTTTCCCCAGCGCAGTGTGGAAGCGTCCACACTGCAGTACTGAGTTATTGGAATCACGTCAGGATTCAGTTCAGCTTATGTTTATTGAACTCCTACCCGATACCAAATTCAAAGTTAATGTAAGACATAGATAGTCCTTGTTGTTAGAGTTCTGTTGTGTGAAGAAAACAGACCCATGGATATTACCAGTATTATATGGTATTTCTCAGAGGAGGAACACTTTGTGCAACCAGGAAGGGTACAGGAAGCTTTCAGGAGTTAACACCTGAGGCAGATCTTAAAGGAGGAGTAGAAGGGGGATCTCCCTGGCGGTCCAGTGGTAAAGAATCCACCTTCCAATGCAGGGCATGTGGGTTGGATCCCTGGTCGGGGAACTAAGATCCCACATGCCACAGGGCAACTAAGCCCACATGCCGCAACTACTGAGCTCACATGCCTCAACTAGAGAGCCCGTGCGCCACACCTAGAGAGAAGCCCTCACACCTCAATGAAGATCCCATATGCTGCAACTAAGACCCGATGCGGCCAAAAATAGATAAATAAATAGCACCCCTTATTAAAAAAAAAAGAGGAGTGGAAGGGAATTAGGCACAGGGCCCTCAGAGACATTAGTGAGCAAGGAAACCCTGTGCAGTCCATGTGACTAGAATGTGAAGTGACGATGGGGCTAGAGAGATCTTGAATTTAACCCTAAGGGTAGTGGGTAGGTATTGACTGAATTTTGGCAGTGGTATGCTCAAAGGTCAAATTGGCTTTTTAGAAAGGAAGATTGCTGGGATAACAATGTGTATAAAAGAAGGGTAAAGATAATAATTAAAATGTCACTAATATCACAACACCATTCCATCTGAGATTTATTTATTCAAACACTTAAAAAAATAAGCTAAGGTAGAGATGACGAGAGATAAGAGAGCAGCAAGATACTTTAGAGATTCAGTAAAACACTACCTCAAATGTAGGACTAAAGCTATAATTTATAATCCGTAGCCATGGGAAATGGAATGTGCTTTCTTGGACAGAAACATTAAGTTGATTGTGAAATCAGCTAGGGGGCCAGCTTCCAAATAGTGACCATCCTTCTGATGACAGTGTGGCATGTTGAGCAGAATATCCTTCTAGCATTTGTTCTTGCCATTATAAAATGAAGGGACTGGCCTGGGATCTCTAAATGTCTAATAGATGGCTGTCATTTCATGTATATTTGTATATATATGAGTATATATTTCACATATATATAAAGAGAGAAATATTCCATCATGAAATAACATTTTCACTGCACTTATTAGCAACTTGCTATCGTCTGATTTGATTTTGAAGAGGCCATTCCAGCAATTAATTAGAAACAGATTGGAGCGGAGCAAGAGTAGGCCCAGGAACACCAGCTAAGAGGCCTCCACAAGTAAGAAATGATGACAACAAAGAAAATGAAGAGTTATGGGGCTTCCCTGGTGGCGCAGTGGTTGAGAGTCCGCCTGCCGATGCGGGGGACACGGGTTCGTGCCCCGGTCCGGGAAGATCCCACATGCCGCGGAGCGGCTGGGCCTGTGGGCCATGGCCGCTTAATGACAGGACTTGCTGATGGGCTGGGAGAGGACTGGGGTGGGGTGAGAAATCCAGGATGACTCTGAGGTTCTGACCCAAGCACCTGGGTGGAGGATGATACCCCCTCCTTATTTTTTTTTTGCGGTGCTGCATGGCATGCCAGATCTTAGTTCCCTGACCAGGGATCGAAATCGTGCCCCCTGCAGTGGAAGCACAGAGTCTTAACCACTGGACCGCCAGGGAAGTCCCAGTTATACCCTTGATTGAGACAGTGGAGACAGGAGAATGGGGTCCAGGGGTGGCACAGGGGCGGAGGGGATGAAGAGTGCAGTTTGGGATGTATTGAATCTACAGTGATTATGAGACATCCTCATGTCAAATGGAGAAGTTGAAAAGGCAATTTGGTATTTTTTGGTAGAAAAAATGAGTTAAATAAATAATAAAGGTTTAACATAGGTTGTCATGTTTCTTCAGAAAGTATTTCAGTTCACATTCTTAAAAACCATTCACCTTTATAGAGCATATGGCTGGTGCCCTGCCCTGTATTAAGTGTTTTACACATATTTCATTTAAACTTCCAAAGAACCCTATGAGGAAGATGCTGTTATTGTTCCCAATGTTGAATGAGGAAGCTGAGGCTTGAGCTGTTAGGCCACTGGCCTAAGCGTCAGTAGCTGGTAGGTGGAGAAGCCTGGATTTGTACCATGGCATCTTGCTGTGAGCATGAGGCTCATTGTTATTTTCTTCTCTTTTCAGGGTTTTGGTTTTTGCACTGAATGTAGTCTAGACACATCTTCACGGGCTTGTGTTGCCCCAGGATACTGTCAAAGGTAAGTTTTAAAAATCTATTTCCACCGTGTATTGGCAGTGAAATGAGAGTCTTCATCTTAAAAAGAAGAAAAGTACGTTTTGACATTAATGCTTCTTTCCAGAGTTCTTACAGAAGGGTATTTAAAGTGGCCATCACACTAGCCCTTTTGCATTTCCACTTCACTAGGTCCTTTTAAAAACACCTGTATTTCGTTTGATACTGACATTTGGTGCCTCATCCTTTTATGAAGCTAGAATTTGTTCTTAGATTTAGCAGTTTCACAGTTTTCCGTGAGTGTAGCCTCGCTTCTCTGCCTCCGGTCCCTCTCCGCTCCGGTCTGTAGTCCATGCACTGCCAGAGTCAGCGTCTAACGACAGATTTGCTCACGTCGCACCTTTGCTTAAACAGCTCTCGTGGCTCCCGGTCAATGCAGATGTCATCCTACAAACCTCTCCGAAACCTAATCCCAAACAACGTTTCTGGCTTCTTTTTTAATAAACCCCTATCTGTGAACCTTACCAGACCATGTTCTGTTCCCCAGACATGAAGTTATTTTTCACAACTTTGTGCCTTAATGGCTGCTCTTCTCTTTGCTTAGATTTTGGAAGGGGGAGAGGAATGCAACTATTTACTCTTCCTTCTTGTACTCTCCTGGCAGAATTTCTTTTTCATCTGTGTTCTAAGAGCACCCGTTGTTGTTACAGCAATGAAGCATTCGTTATTTTAAGAGTTATTTGTATCTGTCTCCTTTACTAGTCTGTAAACTCTTTGAGAATTCTTGGAAAGGAACTGTTTTTATAGTGCCTACTGGCTGCTTCTGGACACCTTGCTGAGTGCTATACGTATATTATTCTTTTTAATTAATTAATTAATATATATATATATTTATTTTTGGCTGCGTTGAGTCTTCACTGCTGCACGCGGGCTTTCTCTAGTTGCGGTGAGCGGGGGCTACTCTTCGTTGTGGTGCTCGGGCTTCTCGTTGCGGTGGCTTCTCTTGTTGAGGAGCACGGGCTCTAGGCGCGCAGATTTCAGTAGTTGTGGCACGTGGGCTCAGTAGTTGTGGCTTGCAGGCTGTGGAGCACAGGCTCAGTAGTTGTGGCACATGGGCTTAGTTGCTCCGTGACATGTGGGATCTTCCCGGACCAGGGCTTGAACCTGTGTCCCTTGCATTGGCAGGTGGATTCTTAACCACTGCGCCAACAGGGAAGTCCTATTATTTAACTTAATTCTTGTAACACCTCCTCTGACCAGTTTTATAGATGAAAATAATGAAGGTTAGAAAGTTAAGTAACTTGCTCAAGATTATACAGCTGAAAAATGACAAAGAATAATGGTTCTGCTCCTTCAAAGCCAAAGCTCATTCTACTACACCACACTAGCCCAGCACCATCTGGCATGTGGTGGGGACCCAGTAAATATTTATTGAATAAATACCTATTGCAGTTTAAACAAAAAAGGCTTTAGTTGATTAATTCAGTCATTCTTACATAGAAATTTATTGGATACTTATTAAATGCTGGGTACACAGTTTTACGTAATCTGTTAATACAGAGATTAATGAGAAATAGTGTCTGATATCAAAGGGTTGATAATCTAATAGGAGAGGCATTAATGTAAGTAAATAAATCCAATACAGTGTTACAGATCTTGTAATAAAATTCAAACAAGATCCACTGGGAACACTGAGGAAGGAATCACCAGTTCTGCCTAGAGATGGGACAAGAATTACTTTATAAAAGCTGAGTCTTGAATGAGAAGTAGGGAGAGGAAAGGCCAAGGGAGTAGTATGAATAAAAACATGGAAACCTGAAACAGTCTGGCATATTCGGGAAGCGGTAAGTAGTTCACTGTGGCTGGAACAAAGTGAACAGAGACCTTGGCCAATGATGCTGGAGAGACAGGTGAGGGCTGGATCCTGGAGGACTTTGAAAATATGAACATATTTGCCAACTCCTTTAGAGAAGATCGAGCACAGAGGCTGCATGACATTACTCGTATCTGCTCATTAACATCTGCTGAGGCCTGTCCTGTGTGTGCTGAAGCACTGTGCCAGGCCAAGATCATCGGTCACCTACTTTATTCACCTTCCTTTTTGTCAAAAGGGCGGTAAAACTGATTTAGACCCTTAGACACAACTATAAGCCATAACTTCAAACAAGAATGTCTTAGAGGCTTTCTCAAGAAACACATTGAAAAACATTAAGGATAGTTCAAAATCAACCAGAAAAAAAAAAGAGAGAGCAAATTAAGGACATCAGTATGACATTTAGTGAGAAACCTCTCAATTCCCATTTCCCCTTTGAATTGCCTATATAAGCCTAGAACAAACAATTTAAACATAGAACTTAACTGGTTTTATAGCACATGTGCTGTTTGAAATTCAGCTGCCTTGAAGCTTATATGCAGCAAATAATGGTTGCACTCGCTAAATATCTAAAAGGCCTGTATGAAGAAAGTCTCTTTTCCCTAAAGTCTAATCATTGCCTCAGCCATGTCTGCTTAGGAAAAGCTGTGCCTGCATAATTCAAGGTCAGGCAGCAGCCTTCTGTACTCTGAAGCCACCCAAGCCTGATAAGGCCCTATTGCCTTTGCTGAGGCCAGCACAGCTGGCATTCGCTTGCTAGGCCAGAGTGGCTGATGTATGCTGAGGCCACTTGCACAGCTGACATTTAGATGAGCTTTCAGTGCCACCACCACCACTGCTGCCGCCACGACCAGTTGTGGCTTATTGCTTTGCTGAGGCCGGCGAAGCCCCCAAGCCTTTGCTCAGGCTTCTCTGCCTGGTGCGTGCAGCCTTGTCTCTATAGAAACAGCCACATACCTGAAGACAGAGTTGCCATAACTACAGTTACACTAAGGTCAAAATACAGTGTGGCCTATGCTTTATAAAATTGTCTTTTTTTAAAAAAATTTATTTTATTTTTGTCTGCGTTGGGTCTTCATTGCTGTGCACAGGCTTTTGTCTAGTTGAGGCGAGCGGGGGCTACGCCTCGTTGCGGTGCGCGGCCTTCTCATCGCGGTGGCTTCTCTTGTTGCGTAGCACGGGCTCTAGGCACGTGGGCTTCAGTAGTTGTGGCTTGCGGGCTCTAGAGCGCAGGCTCAGTGGTTGTGGTGTACGGGCTTAGTTGCTCCACGGCATGTGGGATCCTGCCGGACGAGGGCTCGAACCCGTGTCCCCTGCATTGGCAGGTGGATTCTTAACTACTGTGCCACCAGGGAAGCCCCCCTGTGCTTTATAAACTTCTAATTTGGCCTCAGTAGTTAAAAGCTAGTATATAACTGTAAAAACTCATGTGGACTAATGTAAACCTCTATAAGGTCAAAGCACTTTGCCCCCTCACAAAAGACCAAGGCCCAAAGTCCTGGGCCCAACAGAAGCCTCAGAAATTTCACGTGTATTTTTCTCCCCAAATTTTGCTTCATGTCTATTAATCAAGACTCTAGTCTCATGTGCCAGATTTAGGTCTTTGAGAGATCTAATAAATAGCACCTTTTCCCTAGGCTGAGTTCTATACCATTGAGAGATAGAAGAGTAGGGCATTTGGGAGACCAAAATATCATCTTTATTACTAATAAAGCTGTTTTGGAGAATGCAGCTTACATCTACGGGCAAGAGTCTTAACAGTGAAGCTCAGAATTCAGCAGACTTACCTGTCACAGGTTTACCTGAGGGACCTGTATTGATGGGTATGAGAGTGGAGCACAACGCGTGCTCCTGAGGGACAGCTGGCTTCCGAAGGTAAGAGACAGAAGGGGCTGAGCTCACATACCTTGTTTCTCCTTCTGAACTCACCATTCAGATAAGATCCTGCACCTCCACTGGGGTGGAATGTGTGGGTGGAGTGGAGCCAGGAGTGAAACCTCAGGAGAGGGGAAGAAGCGTTCTTCTTTCCAGCGCATTCAAATGAAAACGGCACAGAAATAATGGGGGTGTCTTTCCTGGTCAGCTATGCCTGTAATGTATCATCTATGAAATACAATCTCTATTTCAGTAAAGCAGAATGAGAACTTAAAAGACATTTGTGAAGCAATTTGTATACCAGATCTTCCTAGTTAATGTTATCGAGTTTTTCCAGTGCTGTCAATTTAGTTTTTATAGAAAGAGTAGTTCTGCTTTTGCACAACTGTCATGAACAGGTGAGGGACAAAACCAACTAGAGAAAGCCTGTTTCACTTTCTGTGAGCATCAGCTGTGTATTTTACAGAGGGAATGGACAGTGTCGGTTCACGTGGAGTGAGTGAATTGGTGTTGGTTAAGGGGCTTCCACGGTACCAATTTTACATTTCATTACATAAATACACATTGCTTCGTAAAAAACCTTATTAGGTGAGCACAGTAGGTATTTTGATACCCTTTCCCACCCAACAGGTAAGGGAACAGATTTCCAGAAATATACAATACCTTTTTGGCCTTAGGTCTTGGTTATCGAGAAGCCTGCACCAGAACGAGATTGCGAGGTCCCCAAACCTGCTGTATTCATAAAGATTTTCTGCACACCAAAAGGATTCACTGTCAAACGTCTTTTTAGCTTTCATATTTTGTAGCTATGAGCCCTTTGAAATATTTGAAAGGCTTTGAAATATTCTTACCTGTATTATAATGGAGATTTGCTTTGTATCAGTTTGAGTACTTATTCCTTAATAATTACGTACTTAGTGAATTAATTTGAATGTTGCATAAACTTTTAGTAGTTTCTTTTTGGTACTTTTTTTTTTTTTTTTCGGTACGCGGGCCTCTCACTGTTGTGGCCTCTCCCATTGCGGAGCACAGGCTCCGGACGCGCAGGCTCAGCGGCCATGGCTCATGGGCCCAGCCGCTCCGTGGCATGTGGGATCCCCCTGGACTGGGGCACGAACCCGTGTCCCCTGCATCGGCAGGCGGACTCTCAACCACTGCGCCACCAGGGAAGCCCCTGGTACATTTTAATTCATAAACTTTTAACACTTTTATTGGACTCATCTTCTTCTTAGAGGAAAAATTACTACTTTTTATTCTCTTGCCCTATGAATATTCTGTTCTCATAAAAAAATAAATTAACTGACATTTTCTTAAAAAGGTGGGATCAACCATTAGAGTACACCTTAATTTCAGTTATAAAATACCATAAATGTTGAACATAAATTATAAACCCAAGAAACCCAGATACTTTCAATAGCCTAGCCTAATAGCCAGACAGTATGACCTGCTACAGCATAACTGGTCCCCTAGTCTACTTAGGTCGGCCTCTTTTCTGACAGGTCAGTGTTTGTACTGTATGAATTGCTGAAGATTTTCACTATTACCTCTGCCAAAAGTCAAAAAGAGGAAAGACATCTAGAACTGTTTAATATTCCAGTGTCTTAAGCCTGTCCTAATTATTCTCCCCTAAGGTGGGGAAAACTCTCTCCCTACCTCTCTCCCTCCTTTCTTATCTAGGATGCATGTGTATACACACACACAAACACACGTGCACGTGTGCACACACATTACTTAAGGTCCTTGCTTCACAGTATCTATGGTCTCAGTGACAGAATTTCAGTATAGTCTGAGAAAACAAATTTTCACACTGAATTCCTTATGTGTTTTTTTTCTCTTCTTACCTCTTTTAGGCAGTATTTGTGTGTTTCTGCAGAGTTTTGCACAGAGTCTGTTCCCATGCAGACCAATGAGGGAGAAGTATCGGAAGAAAGCAGTTCCAAGGTCAGTGAATTACTAAAGGTACAAATAATTTGAGCAGAAATTAAACAACAGGAGCAGTGATTGAATAGAGTGGGTGTTATGTTTTAGGTGAATTTAGAAATTTGATTGATTTAAATTAGAACCTAACCTAAGATTGAGAGGAGTTTTTTTCTTCTCACTATCCGTTTTTGTTACACTCGGTGACAAATTTAAAACAAATTTTTCTGAACTCATAGAAAAATTTATGATTCATTTGTAGACTACTTTAAGGTTTTATTATGCAAGTTGTATGTACTTATTTTAAAAATTAAAACAAATCAGAAGTGTATAAGGTAAAAGGTAAAACTCTGTCCCTTATTCCTGCTACACAGAGGTATCACTGATAATTTTTTAGACACTTTTTTTTTTTTGTGGTACGCGGGCCTCTCACCGTTGTGGCCTCTCCCGTTGCGGAGCACAGGCTCCAGATGCGCAGGCTCAGCGGCCATGGCTCACGGGCGCAGCCGCTCCGCGGCATGTGGGATCCTCCCGGACCGGGGCACGAACCCGTGTCCCCTGCATCAGCAGGCGGACTCTCAACCACTGCGCCACCAGGGAAGCCCTTTAGACACTTTTAATTATAAATTTTTAAATGGTAATTGGTTTGGTTTTTCAAGCTAAAGCTTAAATGAGTGCTATCATTGTCACCTGTGTATAAGTAGTTATGTATGTGTTTATCTATATCTGTATATATCTGGCTTCATGTCCAGAGTCTCCTTGGCTGTTTCTCTTCCTGGTTATACGGAACCCTCGGTATCACTTTCACATCCCTCTTTCTCCTGTCAAAATTGTCTCTAGTCCCTCCCTGGGAGCTCTGAGGGTATCTCACACTGTGTCCTGGACAGTGCCCAGCATGTTATCTGCTCTGAACCCTCCTGAGGGCTGTCCCTTTTCTGCTGCCACTGCTACTGGTACTCTCTGTGGGAAAGCTTATTCTTTCACCAGAGCAAAAGTGGAGAGGGGTTAGATGTCACCGGGAACCTCCAAAGCATCATGCTAATTGGAAGAAGCCAGGCACAAAAGGTCACATATTGTATGATTCCATTTATATGAAATATGTAGAATAGATAAATCTGTAAACAGAACACAGACTGGTGGTTGCCAGGGATTGGCTGAGGGGAAGGCGAATGAGGAGTGACTGCTTAATGGGTATGGGGTTTCTGTTTGGGGTGATGAAAATGTTTTGGAACTCAATAGAGGTGGTGGTTGTACGACATTGTAAATATACCAGTTGCCCCTGGATTGTTCATTTTCTGTTATGTGGATTTCACATCAATAAATTATTAAAAAAGACAGAAAAAAAAATGTCTGTGGGTTCCCATCAGATCAGTCCTCGCTGCCTATCGGCCTCATACAACAAACACTTCACCAAGTTTTAGAGAGGCCGCCCCCTTCTCTGCTCTGTTGGGCTTTGTGGGCTGGGCTTCAGAGAAGCATGGTTTGTGCCCTGAGTCTCAGGGTCCCTTGTGAAAGATGCTTCAGCTTCTTTCTGAATCCCCCCTCACTGCAGTCCATGTGTTATTAGGTAGAAGGACAGATGTCATCCTGTCTTCTTGTTTGTTTTTTCCCCCTCACCAGATCTCTTCCTTCTTTCTGTAGCCAAAGGAGAAGCCTATAGGCTTTGATCAGACTCATCTAGATCCTGAATCTGATTTAGGGAGAGTCAGAATATGTGCCATCTGGACACACTCTAGGAATCTCCCCCAAACACACACCCAGGTCACCCAAAATACACAAACCCCAGGATTTCTATAGTACCCACAGGCCCTTCCCCAAGACACTAATTAATTAATTTATAATGAACTACAATGTTAAGGAAGACTGGATTCTTGGATCTTCTGGTTAGTACATTCTCTCCCTAGAAAGCTAGGTTGTAGCTGGAAGGTTGCTTGACAAGCATGTAACTAGACCAATGTAGAATATTTAATTGTACCAGAGATTCAGTTTCTACCTTCTTTCTGGGAGCACGGGAGGAAGGATTGCATTTCTTGATTTTCAATTATTGAATATTTTATCAGTTCAGAATCAGACTAAAGAATATTCCTTTTATACTTATAATAAGTAGATGCTTTGTTCTTTTTTTTTTTTTGGCTGCATTGGGTCTTCGTTGCTGGGTGCGGGCTTTCTCTAGTTGCAGCGAGTGGGGACTATTCTTCGTTGCGGTGCACGGGCTTCTCATTGCAGTGGCTTCTCTTGTTGCGGAGCACGGGTTCTAGGCGCAGGATTCAGTAGTTGTGGCTCTCAGGCTCAGTCGTTGTGGCTCGTGGGATCTAGAGCCACAGGCTCAGTAGTTGTGGTGAATGGGCTTAGTTGTTCTGCAGCATGTGGGATCTCCCCAGAACAGGGCTCGAACCCGTGTCCCCTGCATTGGTAGGCGGATTCTTAACCACTGTGCCACCAGGGAAGCCCGATGCTTTGTTCTTAAAAATTAGATTATAACTTTGTTTTCATCAGTCTTAGTTTGTTATGTTTTTATGACATTTTTCTTTCTTCTGCTTCTCTTTGTTTAAAATCTTATTATATTCCGAATGATTTGATGTTAATGCAGGAATTTATCATAGTACTATGGTAACATAGTTTGTGGTTTTCTGTTAACAGAAAGAAGTTAGGAAAGGTAACTGGTTTTGAGAAAAAGTGGGGCTTTTCTCTAATACGATACTGAAGTGTATCCATTTTTAAAAAAATAAATAATTCTTGAACATGTGCTATTAGGGGATACACAACAATAAATAGAAAAGACGGACTTCTTACTCTCGAGGTGGTTATGTTTCAGTGGGAGAAACAAATGTAAATAAAGACAGTAATTGTGGATTATGGTCAATACCATGAAGAAAATAAAATAATGTAATATAGGGTGACTGGGAGGACAAGCTTAGGTTAGTCAAGGAAGGCCACTCTGGAAAGGTGGCATTTCAAGCTGAGAGGTAAAGGCCGAGGGAGCCAGTTGTGTAAAGAGCTAGAAGAACAGTATTCCAGACAGAAGAAACAGCTTCAAAAGATCTTGGCCTCTTCCAAGAACTATCAAAAGTCCCGTGAGGCCCAGCGGTGATAGGAAGTTATACAGGGAGGCCAAGACCTTGCAAGAACTTGAAGGCCCTGATGTAGAATGTGGATTTATCCTCTGTCGACTGGGAAGCCATTAAAGTCTGTTAAGTTAGGGAGTAGCGTGATATGATTGCATTTTTAAAAGATCACTCTGGTTGCTGTGTGGAGAATGGGTTGGAGAGAGGCAAGAGTGAGAGCAGGGAGACCAATGAGAGAGAAGACAGTCGTAGTCAGTCACTCAGGTGAGAGAGGAGATGGGTTAGCATCCTGCACTGACGTGGAGGAAGACAGACTTGAGGTGTATTTTGGCGGTAAAGCTGACATGGCTTGAGGATGAACTGGAATACTTTTTTTTTTTTTTTTTTTTGGTAACCCGGCCCCCCCCCCCTGGTGCG
>NW_020172451.1:8391487-8437794 GCF_003031525.2 Neophocaena asiaeorientalis asiaeorientalis | reverse complement strand
GGCTTGAGGATGAACTGGAATTTTTTTTTTTTTTTTTTTTTGCGGTACACCGGCCTCTCACCGCTGTGGCCTCTCCCGCTGCGGAGCACAGGCTCCAGACGCGCAGGCCCAGCGGTCATGGCTCACGGGCCCAGCCGCTCCGCGGCATGTGGGATCTTCCCGGACCGGGGCACGAACGCGCGTCCCCTGCATCGGCAGGCGGACTCTCAACCACTGTGCCACCAGGGAAGCCCGAACTGGAATACTTTTGCTTCATAAAATCAAGAGGCAAATTTCAAGAAAAAGGTAGAATCAGTACTGTCAGATGCTAAGAAGCCAAGGAGATTGGTAACTGAGAAAATGCATCTGGATTTGTGTTTTGAAAAATTAATTAAAGAGAAGGGACGCAAGAAAATTTTCTGGAGGGATGGATGCGTTCTATGTCCGATAGAGGTGTAAGTTATACAGGTATATCCATTTGTCAAAATTATAATTCTATAATTTACATTTACAATAAAAATTACAACTTTCCAGGTACAATTTCCCTGTGAAAACTGTAAAATAATATAATTAAATAGGGATGGAGAATGGATGTAAGTATGGCTGAAACAAGAATGACAGAATGTTGATGACTGTTGAAGCTTGGTGATGGGTACGTAGGGGTTCGTTTGTATTTACTTTGTATGTACTTGAAATTTTCCATAATAAGAAAGTTTTTTCTTTGGCCCCTCTGCACGGCACATAGGATCTTAGTTCCCCAACCAGAGATCGAACCCGCGCCCCCTGCAGTGGGAGCACAAAGTCTTAACCACTGGACCACCAGGGAAGTCCCCATAATAAGAAAGTTTTTGAAAGGAATTTATTAATGGTTTGCAAGAGTAAGAGGATGAGAAACTAATTTGATGGGTTAAAAAGAAATTAAATGATAAAAAAAAGTAAGAGTTGTGGCTGTAGTCTACTATCCAGTTGTAGGAAATTTAGAAGTAAGTGAAGTGAGAAGGAGGCATTACTAGTTCAAGTGAAAGATTTTTTTTTAATGGAGGAGGCCCATGCATGTTTGAGAAAAGAGGAAAGAAATGAGTGGAGGAAGGCAGAGTGTGTTTCTGGAAGAGGTTCACCATGCTTGTGAGCTTGAAGGAAGCCCCGGGGATCGGTGAGGCCAGCCTTTGCTGCTGTGGTGGTGCCTGGGCTCAGGCCTGAACCCTGCCCTTCTGACTCCTGTCTGGTGGTGGAGAGATATTTAGAGGAGGAAAGAAAGAAAGCGGGGTTCAGCTTTTCTTCATGTTGCCTCTGGAACAGAAGTCATTGTTATTTGGAGAGTTTAGAGTGCACGGTTAAGGACTTGAAATGACGAGTTTAGGTTTTCTTTTAAGGGGAAGTTTTGGAATTGCGTTTGTAGAGAAGGTGCTAAGAAATCTAATAAGTGAATGATAAGTGAATGAAAGGGTCAATGCAGTTTTTAAAAACACCCATGTAAGTGTTGTACAAACAGAAATGAGGGATGCTTATGGTCAGACAGGACTGACAAAGGAAGTCTTGGAGAATTTTGATGCTCCTTTTGAAGAAATATTCTCTGAAACTTTGCAACATCTTCCATAGTTTTTTTATTTTTTATTTTTTGGAGAGAGATGTTTGTTTAAGTTCAGAGATGGACTGGGGATTATATATTCTTCAAGAGTTGGGAGATGTACACTTCAGTCTCTTGAGTTTAGAGACTGTGTCTGTGCTAGAAAGATAAAAAGCAGAGGATGGTTTCTGACAGTTGGCTGTAGGTTGGCCATAGATGAATCTGTAGTTACGTACAAGCGTTCTTTCCATTTTTCCTTGCTTATTTTTTTTTTTACCTCCCTTTCCCCCCTCCTCTTTTCTTCTCATTAATTCTGCAAATACTTACTGAGCATCTATTACATGCCAGGAACCGTGCTGGGTGCTGCCACACAGAGCTGCCTCAGTGACCTGTGATTTTTCTTTCTTTTGATTATTGGAGCCGCAAGAATTTTAAATGGAAGCAAGAAAAAAGAATGTTAAATTTCACGTTAGTTTAGAACTAGCTTTTTTCCCTGAATGGTCACTAAATATAATTTTGTGTGACCTAATCACTTTCTCAAACAGAGTTCTGCTATTTTAATGAAAGCTTCTATTGTAAATGCTGAAGGACAGCAAGTTGACGGAGTTATTATTAATGTAAAACTTCAGAAGCCCCTGAATATATCCTTTGGAGGCACAGTGACTATTCCTTATATTTTTCCCAAGGACTACTTCAGGGCTTATTTAATTTCCCTGCTGGGTCTGTGAGAGAGAAACTTGAATAGAATTAACACAGTTACCCATGAATCTGTCTTATTGTTCCACATTTTCAGAAGTTAAGTATGAAAATTATGTTCTGTAAAAAAGTCTTTGATGCCGTATCAGAAATCCAAAGGTGGGAGCATGAACTTCGCTGGCACAGTTCTCTTAGAGAGAGACTCATGTAACTTAATTTATTTAGCATTTTTGTGCTTATGCTGTCACATCAATCTAAAAACAGGTACTATTTTATCTGACATTGTGGCTTTGACTTTCTGAATGCAGTGATCAGTTTCTTAGTGCCTGGGCTAGCTATTCCATAGTGGGACTCTGTGTTACCAGGGCGTTTCCATTCTAGTGTGGATTTACTGACATATTTTGTATTGTAGCTATTTATTTATATTTTCCCTTCTGTTTTATTTTTTGTAATTAAGATATTGTTTAAAAAAGATATACCTTTGTAATCATTCAGTTAATTATTTAATTCTGTTAACCTAAACCTGTTCTTAAAAATAAAAGTTATATACATTAAAACATACACACACACACACACCACTACCACCACCACCACAACTTATTATTAACTCTCATGACTCTGTAGTTGGCTGGGCTCAGTAGGGCCCAAAGTGGTGTCAGCAAGGGCTGCCATCATCTGGAGGCCCAACTGGCCAGAAATGTCCAAAGTGGGTCACTCACATAGCTGGCAGTCAACGTTGGCTGTCAGCTGGGAGCTTAGCTTAAGGCTGTTGACCCGAGCGTCAAGGGTCTCCTACATATGACCTCTCTACCTGGCTTGGGTTTCTCGCAGCATGGAGACTGGACTCCCAAGAAGGAACATTCCCAGCATGCAAAAGCTGAGTTATATTAAGGTCCAGCCTCAAAAGTCACACAGCTTTACTCCCTCTGCCTTCTGTTGAATTAAAGCAAGTCATAGGGCCACTCTAGATTTAAAGGAAGGAAAAACAGATCCCACTTCTCATTGACAGGACTGGCAGAAAATTTAGGGTCATCTTTAATCCACAACACAGTGATATGAGTGTTGGGTGCTAGGTCGAAGAGGAGGTAATGGCAGAGACCAGGTAATTTTAGGCTAAGGAGTTTTAATAATAGTCGACAGATTTTTTTTTAGATTTTATTTTATTGAAGTATAGTTGATTTACAATGTTGTGTTAACTTCTGCTGTACAGCAAAATGGTTCAGATACACACACACACACACACACATTCTTTTTCATATTCTTTTCCATTATGGTTTATCACAGAATACTGAGTATAGTTTGTGTGCTATACAGTAGGACCTTGTTGTTTATCCATTTTCTATATAATAGTCTACATCTGCTAATCCCAAACTCCCAATCCATCCCTCCCCACCCTTCTCTAATAGGCAGCAGATTTTTAAAGAATGAAAGAGATATGTGCATTTTACTTTATGGTTTGCTTTCTTTTTTTTTTTTTAAGTGCATCTTTTAAAATTAATTAATTAATATTTTGGCTGCATTGGGTCTTCGTTGCTGTATGTGAGTTTTCTCTGGTTGCAGCAGGTGGGGGCTACTCTTCGTGGCGGTGCGTGGGCTTTTCATTGCGGTGGCTTCTCTTGTTGCGGAGCGCAGCCTCAGTAGTTGTGTCACACGGGCTTAGTTGCTCCAAGGCATGTGGGATCTTCCCGGACCAGGGCTCAAACCCATGTCCCCTGCACTGGCAGGCGGATTCTTAACTACTGCGCCACCAGGGAAGTCCCTATGGTTTGCTTTCTTATGATAGCTGGTGTTGATGTAGAGGATAGACTAGAATATCTGCATCTTGACCCTCAAATTCTCTAAAAGAAAGAGAATCTGATTAGCCCAACCCAGCCTATGGACTGATTTCCATTGGGTCTTGAGTTCTTTGAGTAGGATAGCAGGGACCAGAGATGAGGAAGTAGATCCCATAAATGACATATAAGGGACTTCCCTGACGGTCCAGTGGTTAAGACTGCACGCTTCCAATGCAGGGGGTGCGGGTTCAATCCCTGGTCGAGGAACTAAGATCCCACATGCTGCGCGATGTGGCCAAAAAAAAAAAAAAAAAAGACATATGAATTGGGAGGCAAAACCCAGCATTCCTGGGTAAGTCTCTAATAAACATTGATATAATCTTCCATTATACATATTTCTCAATGAGGATGGATTAGAATTCTTAATTTCAATTCCACAGCTCTTTCTCAGTTTAAATTTAGTATAATTTAGGTTGATAGTCTAAATGAGTTCGTGTTGGCTTACTAATTATAGAGATTATGCAGCTGTAGGCTTGGATCTTTTTTTTTTTAATAAGCAAAATCTAAGCAACTATAGTAAAGTTTATAATAAAACTGAGCAGTTGGGTGTTTGTAATCTTATTCTCTGTACTTTTTTCGTATACTTAAATATTTATAATAAAACAATAAAAATGAATAAACTCTAGGATTTAAAAGTTATAGCTATAGATTTAAATGCCCATGTATCTCTATTAATTACTACAAATAAAAAATATTTATTGAATCAGGAAGCCAACGTTTTAGCTGTAACATTCCCTTTATTGTTACTAAAGGTAACAAGTCAACTTAGTCTTTGTCTACAAAGAATAGAGTGATCTATTGACTGCTTTACACTAAAGAGAATTAAATGAGATGATTTAGACAGTCTTTTGCTTCTTTAAGTTCAGGATATTTCTACCTTAGACTGAATCTGACTTACCAAATTTATAACAGGATTTTATAGATTCTGGTATTTTAAGAGCAGACTGGGAAAGAAACCATGCAAGATAGGTATTTTTCCCATTTGTTTACATAGCTGGCAAACAACATAATTTGGATTAGATTCCAGGTGTGTCTGACTCCAGAGACCACACTAAGTTCAATACTCCATCCTGAAGAAGTCATATGGCAGAGTAATCAACTCTGTTTACTTGTATCAGAGAAGCTTCCTAGAAAGTTCACCTGGGTGTAGAAGAATGCATATGAGGGAAGAGGGTGCTTTGTGCATTTTCAGAGTCATACACTTCTCTTGAGGAGAGGTGTTGGAGCATTGGGATGTGTGTGTGAGACTGTGAGAGATGAAGTTAGACAGAATCCCATGCAGGCAACAGGGTACAGCTAGAAGGGGAGAAACCTGGTCTGATACGTGTTTTAGAAGCATCACTGTAGCAGCAGGGTGGAGAAATGGTTACAGACAGGGTTTAAAATGGATACAGGGAGACCAGGTAAGAGTCAGATTGAGGAAGGCTTGGAATCAGGCAATAACAGTGGGTCTAAAGAGGAGAGGACTAACAGGAGAAATGTTCAGAAGGAATGGGATGGCGGCACTTAGAGGCAAATCTGGAGTTTTCAGCTTGAATGATGCATGCAATAATATAAGAGATAGAGCAAGGTTTGTTGTAGCTCTTGTTAACTATTATTGTGGTGGTGGTTAACTGGGTTATGTATGGAGGGTTTGGATTTTGAAATATTGAGGTGCCTTTAGGCACCCCAGGAGAAGATATTTAGTAGGCATCTTGGAACTCAGAAGAGAATGAGAGAGAGGATATCAAGGTATATACTTCGGAGTTCTCAGCATATAAGAATAGATGGGACCTGGGAAATGAGAAAAGGTCCGAGTATAAGAACTGTAGAAACTACTTCAGGTTTGTGTCACTTTCGTACAGGCACACCTCATTTTATTGCATTTTGCTTTATTTTGCTTCACAGATAATGCGTTTCTTACAAATTGAAGGTTTGTGGCAACCATGCGTCAAGCAAGTCTATCGGCACCATTTTTTCAAAAACAGCATTTTCTCACTTCGGGTCTCTGTGTCACATTTTGGTTATTCTCATGATATTTCAAACTTTTTTCTCATTATTATATTCATTATGGTGATCTGTACTCACTGATCTCCGTGTTACTGTTGCAAAAAGATTACAATTTGCTGAAGGCTCAGATGATGGTTAGCATTTTTTTAGCGATAAAGTTTTTTTTAATTAAGGTACATTGTTTCTTTTAGGCATAATGCTACTGTGCACTTAATAGACTACAGTATAGTGTAAACATAACTTGTACGTGCTCTGGGATACAAAAATATCATATAACTCGCTTTATTGCAATATCTGCGTTATTGTGGCTGTCTGGAAACAAACCCACAATCTCTGAGGTATGCCTATATACATAAGAATTACCTTGGGTATTTTTCTTTTCTTTCTTAACAGTTTTCTTAAGATATGCTTAACATACCATAAAATTTACTCATTTACAGTATACAATTCAAAATATCGGCTATATTTTATAATAACTGTAAATGGAAAGTAAACTTTAAGAATTATATTAAAATTAAAAAAATAAAGTATACAGTTCACTATTAGAACTAATAAATTAATTCAGCAAAGTTGCAGGATATAAGATTGATATACAGAAATCTGTTGCTTTTCTATACACTAATAATGAACTATCAGAAAGAGAAAGTAAAAAAAAAAATTTTTAAATCACATCAAAAAAGCATAAAATACCTAGGAATAAACTTAACCAAGGAGGTGAAAGACCTATAATCTAAAAACTCACTGATGAAGGAAATCGAAGATGATACAAAGAAATGGAAAGATATTCCATGCTCTTGGATTGGATCCTAAATCATATGGAACCACAAACTGCCAAAGCAGTCTTGAGAAAAAAAGAACAAAACTGGAGGTATCACCCTCCCAGACTTCAAACTATACTACAAAGCTACAGTAAGCAAAGCAGCATGGTACTGGCACAGAATTAGATGCACAGATCAATGGAACAGAATAGCCCAGAAATAAATCCATGTACCTATGTTCAATTAATCTATGACAAAATAGGCAAGAATATACAATGGAGAAAAGACAGTCTTTTCAATAAGTGGTGGTGGGAAAACTGGATAGCCACACGTAAAACAAAGAGATTAGAACATTTCCTCACACCATATATAAAAACAAACTCAAAATGGATTTAATACGTAAATGTAATACCTGAAACCACATAATTCCTAGAAGAAAACATAGGTAAAACACTCTTTGACATAAATTATAGCAATATTTTTTTGGATTTGTCTCCTAAGGCAAAAGAAATAAAAGCAAAAATAAACAAATGAGACCTAATTAAACTTAAAAGCTTTTGAACAGCAAAGGAAACCACTGACAAAATGAAAAGACAACCCACGGGAGAAGATATTTGCAAATGATGTGACTGACAAGGGGTTAATATTCCAAAATATATAAACAGGTCATACAACTCAATATCAGAAGAAAACGAATGACTCAAAAAATGAGCAGAAGACCTGAATAGACATTTTTTCAAAGAAGACATACAGATGGCTAACAGGCACATGAAATAATAACATTGCTAATTATTAGAGAAATGCAAATCAGAACAACAATGAGATATCACCTCACACCTGTCAGAATGGATGTCATCAAAAAGTGTACAATAACAAACGTTGGAGAGGGTATGAAGAAAAGGGGATCCTTGTACACTGTTGGTGGAAATGTAAATTGGTACAGCTATTATGCAAACAGTTTGGAGGTTCCTCAAAAAACTAAAAATAGGGCTTCCCTGGTGGTGCAGTGGTTAAGAATCCGCCTGCCAGTGCAGGGGACACAGGTTCAATCCCTGGCCCAAGAAGATCCCACGTCTCGGAGCAACTAAGCCGTGTACCACAACTACTGAGCCTGCGCTTTAGAGCCCATGCTCTGCAACAAGTGAAGCCACGACAATGAGAAACCTGCACACCGCAATGAAGAGTAGCCCTGCTTGCCTCAACTAGAGAAAGCCCATGTGCAGCAATGAAGACCCAACACAGCCAAAAATAAAAATAAATAAATAAATTAATTAATTTTTTTAAATGCCTAAAAATAGAATTACCATATGATCCAGCAATTCCACTTCTGGGCATATATCCAGAAAAAAATGAAAACACTAATTCGAAAAGATACATGCACCCCAATGTTCATAGCAGCACTATTTACGACCCAAGATATGGAAGCAACCTGTGTCCATCAGCAGATGAATGGTTATGTATATATGCATAATGAAATATTACTCAGCTGTAAAAAGAATGACCCTGCCATTTGAAACAATATGAGAGGGACTTCCCTGGTGGCGCCATGGTTAAGAATCCACCTGCCAATGCAGGGGACACTGGTTCGAGCCCTGGTCCAGGAAGATCCCACATGCCGCGGAGCAACTAAGACCACCTGCCACAACTACTGTAGACCGCGCACCTAGAACCTGTGCTCTGCAATAAGAGAAGTCACTGCAATGAGAAACCCGCGCACCATAATGAAAAGTAGCCCCCGCTCGCTGCAACTAGAGAAAGCCTGCATGCACCAACGAAGATCCAACACAGCCAAAAATAAATAAATAAACAAATTTATATTAAAAAAATGAGAGAATGTTATGCTTAGTGAATTAAGTCAAAGACAAATACTGTTTGATATCACTTATATGTGGAATCTAAAAAATAATGCAACCTAATTTAAGAAAATTTTCATTTTGCCAGAAGGAAACCCTGTAGCCATTATCAGTCACTCCCCATTCCTGTTCCTCTTGGCCTCAGGCAACCACTAGTCTACTTTATGTCTCTATACAATTGCCTATTCTGGCCATTTTATATAAATAGAATCATACAATATGTGTCCTTTGTGTGTGAGACTTCTTGCACTTAGTATGTTTTTAAAGTCCAACTATGTTGTAGCATGTATCAGTACTTCACTCCTTTTTATGGCTGAATAATATTTTGTTGTATACATATATAAGATATAATATTTTATATACAATATATACAATTTATTATATATAATATTTTATTATATATACTACATTTTGTTTATCCGTTCATCAAGTGATGGAAACTTGGGTTGTTTCCACTTTTTGGCTGTTACAAATAATGCTGCTGTGAACATTTTTGTGTAAGTTTGTATAGACATATGCTTTTCATTAACCAGGAGTGGAATTGCTGGGTCATATGGTAACTCTGTTTTACTTTTTGAGGAACTGCCAGACTGTTTTCCAAAGCCGCCTCATTTTAAATTCCCACCAGAAATGTGTGAGGATTCAATTTGTCCACATCCTCACCAACACTTGTTATTGTATTTTTTTATTCTAGCCATTCTAGTGAAAATGAAATGCTATCTCATTGTGGTTTTGATTTGCACATTGTGTGCTTTTTAAAATGAAAGTGCCCAAGGTCCACCCTGGACTTATTGAAACAGAATCTCAAGAGTTGGGACCCTGGAATTTATGTTTTACAAGCACCCCAGGTGATTCCTATGCTGGTTATAGGCAGACCAAAGCTGAACTAAGGGGCACTCAGAGGCGGAAGAACCAGTGAATTGTTAAAGTTCTCTCTGAGAGGTAAGGCACACATGAACTTCAAAATAGGGTTATTATATCTGAGGAGGAAGGAAAGGGATTGGGTTTGGAAAAGGCTGTGCTGGGGGGGCCTCAACCCTTCACCATACCTTCACTGTATTTTATTTCTTTTAAAAAAAGAGAGAAACCTGAAGCAAATATAACGAAGCAAATATGTTAAATCTAAGTAATGGTTACAAGGGTGTGTTTGTTATTTTATTCTCTGTGCTTTCCCGCCCCCCACCTTGTAGCTTCAACACAGCTTATTCTTATTTCTGCCATATAGAATAAGGAAGGATAAAAAGTATTCTACAGACACTCTATCAAATATATGATGACAGTTCTCATAAATTTCTCAAAAATCTTGACTAGGTGGCCCAGGACTGGTATGGCCACAGGGACTCAGACGTCTTCTGTTTTGTTCTTTCATCTTCAATATGTTGCTTCCGCCTTATGTTTTGCTCTAGCCCCAACCATCATGTCTGGGTTCCATCCAGCAAAGAGTAGAAAACTTGCCTTGAAACACTTTGTGGAAGTTGTACATTCCACTGTGCTTATATTTCTTCGACCAGAATTTAATCACATGGTCACAATAAGCTTCAAAGGACTTTAGAATATGTGTCAGCTAAAATTTGTAGATTCCCTTGCTAAGCGAGAAGTGCTTCTTTGTGTGAGTCAACTACATTATCCAATACACGGCTATTATACTGGTCTTGCCTATCCTACAGTTTTACAACTGATTGTTTTGAATCTAAAGTATAAGACTTCGCAGTTTAAGGAGATTTTTAAAAAGAGTAATTAATTCAATGAGGGAAAGGAAGATTTTTCAATAAATGGTGCTAGAGCCAATATGTGACCATATGGAAATATGTGAACCATGATCCCTATATCATATACCATACATAAGATCTAATTTGAGATGGATCATAGACCTAAATGTGAGGGCTAAAACTGTAAAGCTTTGTTGGAAGATAACACAAGAAGTGTCTCTGTGACCTTAGGTAGCTTGCAGAAAGCACTAACCGTAAAAGAGAAGTAGCTCGGTTGAAGTTCATTTTAAAAAAAGGGTTAAACTTTTGTTGATCAGCTGAAACCATTAAGAACGTGGAAAAGCTATAGACTGGGAGAAAACACTTGCAATACGTTTATCTAATAGAGGTCTCATATGTAGAATATATAAAGAATTTCTAAAAATTAATCAGAAAAGGACAAACAACTCAACTGAAAATGTGGACAAAAGGCTTAAATAGGCATTTCACAAAATAAGATATTCAAATAGGCATGAAAATAGGAATATTAGCATTCTTATGCATAAGGGAAATGAAAATTAAAACTGTAATGTTATATCATTACATACTCACTATAGTTCAGAAAGACTGACCGTGCTGTTTTGTTGTTTTTTTGGCCACGCTGCAGGGCTTGCAGTCCTGACGAGGGACTGAACCCGGGCCACGGTAGTGAAAGCCTGGAATCCTAACCACTAGGACACCAGGGAGCTCCCACTAAGTGTTGATAAGTATATAGAGCAGCTGGAATTCTCATACATTTTTGGAAGGAGTGTAAAATGGTACAATTACTTCAGAAACTATTTCTCAAGTCTGTAGTAAAGTTAAGTATACACCTACCTTATGACCCTGACATTCCATTCTAGACATATACCCAATAGAAATGACTGCATATATTCACAAAAAGACTTACGTGAGAATGTTCATGGTAGCTTTATTTATAACAGCCCCAAATTAGAAATAGCCCAACTGTGTATCAACAGGTGAATGAATAAACATATTTGTTCAATGAAGTACTGCTAAGTTTAAAAACTGAACTTTTGATGCACATAAAACATGGGTGAATATCAAAAACATTATATTGAGTGATAAAAGACAGACATGAATGTGTACATTCTAATTATATAAAGTTTATGAACACGTAAATCTCATCTATGGTGATAGAATAGTTACTTGGGGTATAGGAGGTAGAATTCAAGGGAAGGGGCATGTAGGAATTTTCTGGGGAGGTGGAAATGTTCTGTCTTGAACTGTATAGTTACATGGGTGCAACCATATCTAAAGTTTATTGAGCTCTACACTTAAGGATTGTATATTTTTCTGTAAGTGAATGATTTTCAGTAAAAACAAAAAACAGTCTTAGGAGCTTCCACCCTTCTCCATAGTCTGCTAAGATCATTTTGAATATTGATTCTGTCATGCAAAATAGTAGCTGTCCTTCTCAGCTTTATATTTCAGGAAATATATATGTTTTCTTTTTAAACCATCTGGGGTACCTGGAATGGAGGGGGTGGTTGGAAAGGTGTAACATGTATAAAACGGATGGGATTTAGCAATTAATTTGATATGGAAGAAAAGGAGATGGAGAAATCAAGGGTAACATCAAGGTGTCAAGCTAAATGACTGGGAGGATGGGGATGCCATTGTCAAATAGGAAACATAAGGAAGAAAACAAGTTTGGGAGGGAACAGGATTAATTCTGTATCAAACATACAGAGTTTGAGACGGTGGCAAGCTATCCACAGATACCTGTCTGTCAGCCAGGTGAAAATACGGGGCTAGGGTCTGGAAATACAAGACTGGGAATCACTCACATTTAATAGTTGAAACTGTGAGATTACATGGTATTGCTATGGCAGAATGTGAAGAGAGGTCCAAGGACAGAACCTGGGGACATAAATGTTTAGAGAGTAGAAGAAAGAGAAGCACAGATTAGCAAATTAGAGAGTCAGCAAATATTTATCGAACATCTTGCGCCCAGTTTATGATGAATAAGACATTCAAAGTCTCTGCCTCAAGGTGTTTGCATTCTTGGTGGGGGGAAGACAGGCAACAAAACACATAAATAAGTGATCCCTTCAGATAGTGATGTGTGCTATGCTAGAGAGTGACTGAATGTGGAAGCTCTTTCAGTTGGGGTGGTCAGGATTCATTCATCGCTTCAAAGAGATGGCACTTGAGCTGATACCTAAATGATGTTGAGGGAAGCTTTCATGTAACAATGTGAGAGAAAAGCTTTCTAAGCCAAAGGAATAAATTCAGAGGCCAAATGGGCAAGATGGAGTATCAGGAACAGGATTTACCTTCCCATTGGAAATAACAATTTTTAAAATATATGAAATGGGGGCTTCCCTGGTGGCACAGTGGTTAAGAATCTGCCTGCCAATGCAGGGAACACGGTTTCGAGCCCTGGTCCAGGAAGATCCCCCATGCCGCGGAGCAACTAAGCCCATGCGCCACAACTACTGAAGCCCGCGTGCCTAGAGCCCGCACACCGCAACGACGATAGCCCCAGCTCATCACAACTAGAGAAAGCCCACACACAGCGATGAAAACCCAACGCAGCCAAAAATAAATAAATTTATTTTAAAAATATATACATATACACAAAATGTATTTGAAACAGTGGTTTTTCAAGACACTGGACATCAGGTAATGAAGGACAGTGATCACTGAGAAATGGAAAACAAGGTGAGTCCTCTGACTACCCCAGCGTACTGGCTTGAGAGAGAGCTTCCAGGCCGCAGTGCAGGGAAGGGGAGCCCAGGCAAAGCCCAGTGGACCCTCTCAGTTGAGGCAACATTGCTGAGAGTCTGGGGAGACTGAGGCAGCCAAAGTTTGTAGGACAGAGTACTGGAAAGGAGAGAGCTGCTAAGAGAACTCTGGAGATTTGAGGAGAGCTCACCTGTGTATTCAGCAAAGTACTTTTTGGCACATACATGTGACTACTCAAGGCTGAGGCAGGAGGGGCACCCCTCCAGGAGGACTGGAAGGAACAGTGTCTAGCACTCAAACAGTGTCAGTAATCGTGCCTGTTTCTGCAGACTAGAAAAGCTCGTAATTCATGGAGCATTATTAGTCTGTTCAGCAGTAGTACTGGTAGAGTTCTCATCGTAGTAGTGGGGAATAGTTAATTAGCCCTAACTAATTATTAAGTCTGTCTTAACAAATTCTAAAAACAAGACCTGAAAGGAACAAACTGTTTCAAAGTAATTTAACTGCATGTCAGAGCAACGCTCAAAAATATTTATAGGAATACAGAAATATTCAGGATCCAGCAAAAATTCTCAATGTCTGTTATTCAAAGGAAAGATTTTCAGGCATGTAAAAACCAGGAAAATACAAACATAGTGAAGGGAAAAACAAATCAATTGAAACCAACTCGTAGTTGACACAGATGTTAGAATTAGCAAACAAGAACATTAAAACATTTATTATAATTGTATTTCAGATGTTCAAAAAGTCAAGCAGAGACATGGAAAATATATTTTTTAAAAGCCCCAAGTCAAATTTCTAGAGTTGAAAACTATAATGTTTGAGATGAAAAATATACTGGATGGAATTGTGGCAGATTAGGTATTGTAGAATAAAACATTAGTGAATATAAAGAATCACCAACAGAAACTATCCAACATGAAACACAAAGAGTAAAAATCGAAAAATTGAAAAGAGTATCAGTGTGTTGTGGACAACTTCAGTCAACCTAATATCCCTGTAATTGGAGTCTCTGAAGAAGGGGCAGTGCGGCAGAAAAATAGCTAAGAAATAATGGGCTCAAAATTTCCAAATTCGATAAAAGCTGTAAACCCACGGATTCACAGATCCAAAAAGCTCAAATGCACCTGAAGCATGAGAAAAATGAAGAAAACCACATCAAGGCACATCCTAATCAAATTACTCAAAACCAGTGATAGACAAAATCTTAAAACCGGAGGAAAAAGGGCACACTATTAACAGAGGAACAAAGGATTTCTCATCGGAAACAATGCAAACAAGAAGACAGTGGAGGAACATCTTTAAGGCACTGAAAGAGAAATCTGCTAACCTTGAATTCTATAACCAGTGAAAATATCTTTCAAAACTGAAGGCTAAATAAAGTCTGTTTAAGACATACAAAAGCTGGAATAATTTATCACCAGCATACCCTGACTATAAGTAATGTTAAAGGGAGAAGGAAAACGATGCCAGATGGAAATATGAATCTACACAAAGGAATGAAGAACTCAGAAAATGGAAACTTAAATACGTGACTTTCTTCCGTTATTTAAATCTCTTTAAAAGAGAATTGATTGTTTGAACAACAATAATACAAATGCATTGTGGGTTTATAGCACTTGTGTCTGTGAGCTGTACGGTAACAGTGGCATGAAGACCTGGAGGGGAACATGGTAGAATACTGTTGTAAGATTCTTATATGTGAATTAGTATAACTTCACCTGAAGAGAAGAGAATACACTTGACCCTTGAACAATGCAGGGGTTAGAGGCGCTGACCCTCTGGGCAGTCAAAAATCCAAGTATAACTTACAGTCAGCCATCCCTATATTCGGTTCTCCATATCTGGGGTTCCTCTGCATCCTTGGATTCAACCAACTGGAGATGGTATGGTACTGCAATATTTACTATTGCACAGTTGAAACCCGTGTTGATCAAGGGTCAGCTATACTTCCCAACTCAGTCTGTGAGGCCAGCATTACTCAGATAACAGAACTACACGAAGACATTGCAAGAAAAGAAAACCACAGATCAGTATCTCTCATGAACATAAATGCGAACATTCTAAACCTAATTTTAGCATATTGAATCCAATAATATGTACAAGGGTAATGTGTGAACATGTAGGGTGTATCCCAGCAATGTAGGGCTGGCTTAACGTTCAAAAATCAATGTGATTCACCACAATAACAAAGTAAAAAAGAAAAACTGTATGATCAACTCAACAGATGCAGAAAAAGCATTTGACAGACGTCACATCCATTCCTGATAAAAACTTTCAGCAAAATAATAGGAAGGAGCTACTCAACTTGATAAAGGACTTTTATGAAAATTCTACAGTTAACATTAAGCTCAATGGAGAATGACTGAATGCTTTACTCATATGATGAAGAACAAAAAAATGGATGTTTGCTGTCTACACTTCTATTTAACATTGTAGTGGAGGTTCTAGCCAGGGCAAAAAGGCGAAGAAGAGAGAGAGGAGAGAGGAGAGGAGGGGAGGGAACCAAAAGAGTACGTACTGTGTGATTCCATGCATATGGACTCTAGAAAATGCAAACTAACCTATGCCGACAGAAAGGACATTAGTGGTTGCCTGGGGAGGGAGAGCAGGAGGGAAGGAAGCCCCCAGTAGAGCAGTTTTGATAGAGGGAAAACATAGAGGCAAAAGGGTTTTAAAAGTAGTCTGGGGCTTCCCTGGTGGTGCAGTGGTTGAGAGTCCGCCTGCCTATGTAGGGGACGTGGGTTCATGCCCCGGTCCGGGAAGATCCCATATGCCACGGAGCGGCTGGGCCCGTGAGCCATGGCCGCTGAGCCTGCGCGTCCAGAGCCTGTGCTCCGCAACGGGAGAGGCCACAACAGTGAGAGGCCTGCGTACCGCAAAAAAAAAAAAAAAAGGTAGTCTGAACACAGTAGATTAAACCCAGTTATTAATCTCTGCTCCCTTCTAAACCTCCACTAAAATTACTTTTACAAAATGATTTCAGCAAGCATAAATCCACCAGAAAAAAAGTGAGTGGAAGAGGAGATGAAGTAGATAAGAGACGCCAACGAAATTTTGGAAGCTAGAAAGCTTTTGGAGCGACCCTGAAAATGGCAGGTTTGGTTGAAGAATTTACAAGGAGCAGGGTCCCAGGTATCCTGCCCCTCACATCCACAGATGGATGTATAGCTATCCCTCTCCCACCCTGGCAAAGCAGGGGGCGGGGGAGGGGGAGAGAACCTAACTAAAAACAGAAGGATTAAATCAAAGTCACATACTAGGTGAGAATGTGCTAGCTCTCTTCCCCCATTTAGTCCCAGAACACTGGAAGCCAGGCTTATACCTGTTAGGCTGAAGATTGAAGGGGTACCTCTCTGGGCAATTGAACAGCCCGGGTGGGGGGGGAGGAATATACAGATGTAGGCATCTGAGTATTCTCCCAATGAAATGGCCAGGTCCCCTCCTTATATCCAGGAAGCCAACCATGGGATAAGCAGTGTCCCCCCACCCCGCTTCTCCACATACAAAAAGCACTTTTGAGCTCTTTAGGACTTAACCCTTAAAAATCAGTGGATAGCTGAAGATGACCAGACATTTGATAAAAACCTGTGAATGGAAGATAGTGACCAAACCAAAGATCAAAGAGGAACTTGGAGGAAACAGCTTATACAGGGAGTGAAAGAAAATAAAGCAAACAAAATAAAAACACTCCATAATATCCTCAGAAATAAGGATCATATAATCAGGGAATAAGAACAGGACTATTAAAAAGGACTATTCAGAGCACAAGGAAGAGCTCTTAAAATTAAACTGCAAGGGCAGGAAAAAAATTTTAATTGAAAGTATTGAAAGGTTAAGAGAATCTCCAGAAAGTAAAATAAAAAGTCAAAGTGATAAAAGTACAGAGATAAAGAAGAAAATTAAGGAATGAGTCCTGTAGACTCAGTACTGGGTAACAGGAATTCCTGAAGTAGAGAAAAGAAATTGGAGGGGATAAAATTTCAAATATTTAAATAAGTAGAGAAAATATCCCAAACCTGAAGAACTAGAACTTTTGGATTGCAAGTATTTACCCAGTACCAGCTCAATACATGAAAGAAGGAACATACTTAGTGGTTTGCATTTTTAGAAATCTGAGGAAAAGGAAAGGATCCTAAAAGTTTCCAGAGAAGAAACAGGTCATATCCAAAACATTAGGATTTTTAATACTATCGAATTTCTATCTAGCAACTCTGGGTGCTAGAAGACAGTGGAGCATGGCCTTCAAATTTTTGGAGGGAAAAACATTTACTAACTTGAAATTCTATATTTGATTATGTATGTGGGTAAAAATATTCTATATGTTAAATATATAAATAAAGTAAGGACTTTCAGTCATTCAAGATCTCAAAAAATTCACTTCCTGTATACCTTTTATTAGGAAATCATTGAAGTCTGTGTTCCACCTAAATCAGGAATAAACCATAAAAGAGGGAGAAAATGGAAACAGATGCTCCAGTGAAGGGGAGAGAGCAAGGAATCCCAGAGATGCAGGGAAAGAGTCATCCCTGGCAAAGTGTCAGCTATTTAGCAGTCTAGAGAGCAAACAGTCTCAGCTGGAACAGGAGAAAACCCCTGAGCAATGTCTCCAAGACCGGAGTGAAATTGATAGATTACCTGAAGTGCTTGCACTTATTTAAGAGGAGACTCGGGCTTCCCTGGTGGCGCAGTGGTTGAGAGTCCGCCTGCCGATGCAGGGGACACGGGTTCGTGCCCCGGTCCGGGAAGATCCCACATGTCTGCGGAGCAGCTGGGCCCGTGAGCCATGGCCGCTGAGCCTGCGCGTCCGGAGCCTGTGCTCCTCAACGGGAGAGGCCACAACAGTGAGAGGCCTGCATACCACAAAAAAAAAAAAAAAAAAAAGAGGAGACTCAAAGCTCTGTTGGAGGGTTTGAGGGCGAATTAGTGAAAAATACATAATAAATACCAAGCCAAAAAAATTGAAAGAAAGTATAAGATGAAGTAGTAATTGTTAGTTCCAGGGAAAAGAAAAAATTGTACAAGAAAGGAAATTATTCCATATGATCCAGCTGTATATGTTTTTTACTGAGTAATAGCACTGCTAGCACTGAATATTGATTTGAACAAAAATTGTGATTTATATTGGGAGGATATTGGGATATATTGGGAGAAGGGAGGTACATATGTGTTGGTGGGGGGAGCAGCAGAAGAGCGTGCTCAGTGATGAGAACACGGAAGTAATGGGGGTGTAGTTTAGTCTTTAAAGAATTTGGATAGTAAAGGGAAGGGATAAAACAGGAGGATAGTTGGAGAGGATCACAAGGCCAAAAATAATTTTTCAGAATGGAAGAGATTATAAAATATTTGTAGCTTGAGGATTGAATTTACTGGAAAGGGAGAAAGAAGGGTTCCTTAGATAGTGAGATCCCAGAGAAGGCAGTGTGGTGTAGGTCATGAGTTTGGAAACGAGTGGTGAGGTTAGCCTTGCAGAGCAGTCGGTGGGGGGCAAATGGGCAATGACACAGAGGTTTGTGATATAGTCATGAGAGAAAAAAACGAGGGGCTTTTGGGACTTTGTGTGGGATAGCATTGTCATCTCCAGAAAGGAAAGACAGGGAGGATGCTTAGTGGATGGGTTTAGAGTCTTTGAGGAGATAGAAAAGGTACAGGATAAATGAGTGAGGAGTGTGGTGTAGTAGGTCAGTCGTTCAGCCCAGTTCTTAGCACCTAGAAGGCATTTGGCAGTTGTGTTGAAAGAATGAACGACCGACCAGAAGGGCTGTGTTAGAGGCTGTGTTTGGCGGGGTGGGGGGAAGCAGGTGAACAAAGGATCACAGCTCCTGGCTAAGCCTTACAGAGCTACTGGGAAGGAGCACCTGGAAGGGAGGAGGAAGAAGTGCCAGGGGATATCAGAAAATGCTTCCTGAAAAAAGTAACTTTCAACCAGTCTTTGAAGGTGAAATGGAAGTTCACCAGAAAGACAGGATGAAAATGGGCCTTCCAGGCAGAGGCGCTGAGTGTCAGCACTGAGTGGAAGTTAACTGGTATAATTTGTAAAGGAACCAGTTTTGTAACTTTCCCCAGCTCTGCACTCCAGGAGCTGAAGAGAAAAAGAGAAGGGTTTGGCAAGACAGGAATGTCCTAAGGACAAGTTGGTGGTGAGCAAATCTAGGACATTATGGAGGAAAGTCACTGAAATGCCTGCGGGTGAGCCTCTGAATGGACTCTGAGGAAAGAGAAGAACCACAGAACTAGACCTGACAATGAGGACTCCTTACAGATTTGAATGGAGGCAGGGAGTGGAAGGGGCACTTATGGTCAGAGGCGGATTTCAGAATTCATGGACCTCGGTGTGGAGCGGTCCAGGTGGATGGCAAGGCCCAGCATCGGGTCCTGCCCGTCTCCTCCCTGAAGCAGGAAGGAGATGGATCTTCTGTCTAGAATGGGTCTAGAGTATCTGATGCCTTTAAACTGAGATAAGTGCCCTTCCTTCCTTGTTTCATTGCATTTTCACACTGTATTGTAATTGACTAGTTTTTGTTTGTCTTTCCCACCAATCTGTAAGTTTTTTGGGGGGCAAAGACCGTCTTCTTCCCCATTACCTCAGCACAGCACCTAGCTTGTAATATGTACCCAATAAATAATTTGTTGAACGAATGAATGGTAGTGGGAGAAAGGTGAGGATATGGTGTAAGTTTTATGAATAAAAATACTGAAGCTCTTGAAAATGAGGTCAAGGGGGAGGAGTGGTGGGGATCATCAAATTAAGTCAAGTGCAAAGTGTTCAAGACATTTGTAGAAAAGAGAAATTAAGATGCGAAGGGACTGGAAGTGGACTAGAGAAAAACAGGAAGTGGCAATAAGGAGCAGTGATCTTTCTGGACCATTTTTATTGCCTTCTGAGATGATGAAGAGTGAGAAAAGGTGAAGGAGGTAGTATCTTCTGGGGAAAAGCATTTTAATTAATACTTAAAAGAATGAGCAGAAATATGAAGTATATGTAAGGCAGAAGACCAGGGCTTCTAGGCAAGAAGGGACATTATATGTAAAGGCACAGAGGGGTGAGGAGTTGGTGTGTGCTCCACCAGGGGTTCAGAATGGGTGAGTGAGGCAGGGGTGATAAAAAAGATCACTTAGGCAAATGAACTGAAATTTTATCCCTCAAGACAGGTGATAGAGTGCCATTGAAGAATTTCAAGGAGAGTGATGTGATCATGTTCGCATGATCAAAGTCCATTTGATGGAAGTGGTTTGGAGGATGGATTGAAATGAGATGACACCCAGAAGCACAAAGACTAGTGAGAAGGTTTTTGTAGTGGTGAGATTTAGAGAAGCTGGCTTTAACTATGGCAGTTAAAGAGGATAAAGAAGGGGTAATGGGTATGAGAGCTGTTTGAGAGGTAGAAGCCACTGTACTTGGTGATTAATAGCATGTGGGGTTAAGGAAGGAAGGTGGAGAACCTATAACCTTGACTGTAGGTTTCCTGTTTAAGGATCTTGGAGAAGATGGTACCATTTACAGAGATAGGAGACATAAAAAGGAGTGGAAATTTAAGGCCAAAGATAATGTTTCATTTTGGACCTTTTGGGCCATCCAAGTGGAGACCCAAATATGCAAAATATGAGGGCTGCAGTTAAAGATTCGAAAGCCAGTATAGGGGAGGTTGTTGAAGCTGTGGGGTTTTTTTGTTTGTTTGTTTGTTTTTAATTTTTGGCTGCATTGGGTCTGTGTTGCTGCACACGGGCTTTCTCTAGTTGCGGCGAGCGGGGGCTACTCTTCGTTGTGGTGCACGGGCTTTTCATTGCGCTGGCTTCTCTTGTTGCGGAGCATGGGCTCTAGGCACGCGGGCTTCAGTAGTTACGGTGCATGGGCTCAGTAGTTGTGGCGCACGGGCTTAGTTGCTCCACGGCACGTGGGATCTTCCTGGACCAGGGCTTGAACCCATGTCCCCTGCATTGGCAGGTGTATTCTTAACCACTGAGCCACCAGGGAAGTCCCAAGCTGTAGGCTTTTTGATTATTATTTCTCTTCATTATTGTACTAATTAGAAATGGTTATAGATAAGACTTTTTAAAAATAAATTTATTTTCAGCTGCAATGGGTCTTCGTTGCTGCGCACGAGCTTTCTCTAGTTGCGGCGCACAGGCTTCTCATTGTGGTGGCTTCTCTTGTTGTGGAGCACGGGCTCTAGGTGCGTGGGCTTCAGTAGTTGTGGCACGCGGGCTCAGCAGCTGTGGCTCGTGGGCTCTAGAGCACAGGCTCAGTAGTTGTGGCGCACGGGCTTAGTTGCTCCGTGGCATGTGGGATCTTCCCAGACCAGGGCTCGAACCCGTGTCCCCTGCATTGGCAGGCGGATTCTTAACCACTGCACCACCAGGGAAGTCCCTAGATAAGCCTTTAAAAAAAAAAAAACAACTAGTAAGTAGAGGCTAAGTCCACAAAGTAGAGCTTTTTAACTGGGGAGGATTTTTAAAGGTCAAAAATCAAGAAATTTTCATAATATATATAAGTGGGAGAATAGCCATTCTTGTCTTTGAGAAAATGATTCCAAGGAACTTTAATAACTTTAAACAATGTGTCATCTTTTTCTTTCCTAATTGAGGCATAACATTTATTTGTAGAGTTAAGTTCATAAAATGTACAGTTCAGTGATTTTTTTTTTCCGCCTATGTGTACTTTCTTGTAACCACAACCCAGATCAAGATCATCTCCAGCTCCTCATAAAGTTCCCTTTGCAACATTATAACCATGTTTTTTCTTCTAGAGGTTTAGATCACTGTGTAAATTTAGGATGGAAGAATCCTCCCTCTCCTTGGCAAAATCTGGTAGGCTGCAGAATCAGGAAGTCCGTAGAGAAGAATAAAAGTCGAAACCTGGTTTGAATTTCACAGTATGCAGTATGTGTCTTTTATTATTCTTGCTTACACTTCCTCCAGTTTCTCCTTTTAATGGAAATAAAGTAAACCTCTTGATTTTTCTGTTCTTTTTGAAACGTAGCCTCTTGATACTATTCCATCTTCTCCAGTATTTCTGAGAAATGAAGACTGCAGAGGGTTGCAGAGCTGGAAAGGCTTTTGTTTTATTTGGGTTTCATTATGGTGTGTATCTATGTGACTGTTGTCTGTCTTCCAGATTACTAGGTTCTATAAGAAATGGATGGTATTTTTCTAAGTAGGGAATAATCCTTGAATACATCTGTTGATATCTATCTCCTTGAATACTTCTGTTTGACATTTTAAAATTATGCCTTTTAGGGAAGTTTTTATAGGACTGATAGTCCCAGTTTGTGGAGGTAGCTCTATCTCTGTACTTATCTTCCTTTATTGATCAGTAAACCATCTGGAATAGTAAAATGCTTTCTTTTTTCTTTGAAAATTTGTATTGAGAAATAAACCATACATATAAAACAGAAAAGAAATACATACAGTTAAAAGAATAATTATAAAATAAATGCCCATATATCTACTACATAGGCCAAGAAATAGAATTTAACCATACCCCAGAAACCACCATGTGTCCCTTCCTGATCGAATCCCTCTTGCCTGACTCCCTAAGGTACTAATTAGCCTAAATTTTGTAATAGTTATCCCCTTTTCTTTATAGTTTTATAAACCATAAATATACATATATGTCTATATATACATATATATGGCTTAAAAATGTATATATTGGAATTTTATATTAATGGATTTAAACTGTATATGTATTCTTTTGTGACTTGCTGCTTTCACCTAGTGTTGTGTTTTTGTAACTCATCCAGGTTGAGATGTGTTTCTGTAGTTCATTCATTTTCATGCAGTATAATATTCTATTGTCTTAAAACACTGTAGCCTATTTATCTACTTTATTGTTGATGAATGTTTGGGGTTTTTTTCCTGTTAAAAATAATGCTCCAAAAAATATTTTTGTATATGTGCAGAAGTTTCTCTGGGATATGTACCTAGAAGTACAACCACTGGTTTGTACAGTAAGTACATAGTCAAGTGTACTAGATAAGGGCAAACTTTTTAAAAGTAGTGGTACCAATTTTCCCTGCCACTGGGAATGGATGAGAGTTGCTGTTGCTCTGCACCCTTGTCAACACTTGGTATTGCCCAACTTTTAAATTTTAGCCAGGCTGGTGGTTGTGAAATGGTATCTCTTTGTTTTTAATTTGCATTTTGCTGATTGACAGGAGATTGAACATCTTTTTATAAACTTAGGGCCGTTTATGCGTCCCCTTCAATGAAATTCCTACTCAGTAATTTTGTAAATTTTTCTGGTAGGTTGTCTTCTTCTTACTGATTCATAGCAATTCTTTATTATATTCTGGATGCTAATCTTTTGTCACAATTATGAATTGCAAATCAGCATGCTTCCTTTTTTATTCTGCAAATCTGGTCACCCAAGCAGAGATTCCATAAGCAAACCTGGAGAGTGAAAACCACTGGCTGAGGCTTCTGTCCTAGGCAGTATAGTGAAATGCCATGTGGTTCTGTAAGCACAGGCCCTGGCACTTTGGAGTGATTGCATCTTAGTTACTGACTACTGCTGACTTGTGGTACTTGCCTTTGCAGGTGGAACAGGAGGATTTTGTAATGGAAGGGCATGGCAAGACTCCACCTCCTGGTGAAGAAAGCAAACAGTGAGTTACAGTTTATTTAAAAAGGGTCTTGTTACAGATCTTCAGAAACACTTCGGTTAAACATGCTGAGAGCATGTTTGCAAGGGATGTATATGTTGGGCACATTGTGGAACTCACGAATTGCTTTGGTGGCTGTTAATGCATTGCTTCTATTTATAGACAGACTAACTGGAGGGACAAGAAAGTTGGCTTGGTAGTTTTTCACACTTGACTAATCAAAATTTATGTCACGCTTTAGCAAAGGCTTTAAGGCTTAAGATGTTCCAAACTGAACTAACTCAGTCTGGTTGATTTCCAAAGACAGCGTAAAATGGTATATCCTTTTCTTAGCAATGTCTTTATGAAGCGAACTTAATTAATAGACTGCTTTCCTGCATTCCAGGTGTGAATTTATTTGAATAATACTTGCTGAAATTCTATTCCATTAGTTACTTATACTTCTGATCTTTGTTTAAATAGCAAATTGTTTCCCCAAAGGAACAGGAATTATAAATAATATAACTTAGCCAACATTCTAAATAATTGAGGATGTCTCCTCTAACTTCTTTTTTTTATTTTTATAAATTTATTTATTTTTATTTTATTTTTGGCTGTGTTGGGTCTTCGTTGTGGCGTGGGCTTTTCTCTGGTTGCAGCGAGCAGGGGCTACAGTTTCTTTCTTTTTTTTTTTTTAATTTATTTATTTATGGCTGTGTTGTGTCTTTGCTGCTGTGCACGGGCTTTCTCTAGTTGCGGTGAGCGGGGCTACTCTTCATTGCAGTGCGCAGGCTTCTCATTGTTGTGGCTTCTCTTATTGTGGAACACGGGCTCTAGGCATGCAGGCTTCAGTGGTTGTGGCACGTGGGCTCAGTAGTTGTGGCTCCTGGGCTCTAGAGCACAGGCTCAGTAGTTGTGGTGCACAGGCTTATTTGCTCCGTGGCATGTGGGATCTTCACAGACCAGGGCTTGAACCCGTGTCCCCTGCGTTGGCAGGTGGGTTTTTAGCCACTGCGCCACCAGGGAAGCCTGGGGGCTACTCTTCGTTGCGGTGCGTGGGCTTCTCTCATTGTGGAGCACAGGCTCTAGGTGTGCGGGCTTCAGTAGTTGCGGCACGTGGGCTCAGTAGTTGTGGCTCATGGACTCTAGAGCACAGGCTCAGTAGTTGTGGCGCATGGGCTTAGTTGCTCTGCGGCATGTGGGATCTTCCCGGGCCAGGGATCGAACCTGTGTCCCCTGCATGGGCAAGCGGATTCTTAACCACTGCGCCACCAGGGAAGCCTCTCCTCTAACTTCTTAAGGAGTGATAAGTTTTAAATCTGAAATTGAGAGTCCTCTAGGTAGCTTTTGTGTGGCAGTGAGTAGATTTTTTCCTCCCTCTGTCACAGAACTTGAAAAATTATGTTGCAGAGCAGAGTGGTGTTTCATATGCCCTTTTAAAGGAAAAACAGTTAAGACTGGCTTAAAGTACTGATATAACTGCTATTTTTTATTCAGACAGTAGTCTTCTAAGTTGAATGGGACAGTGATTCATGGAATTTACCGAAAATCTGTAGAGAGAAACTCTTTTCTCTCATCTTTTTTTCTCCCTAGAAAATAATTTAGTTTTGGTCTGTCTTATGAAAATTATGTCTCTGAAACCCTTAGGAATGAATTATGCAGAATATGCTATGCAGCCCTGAGGCCAGGTTCATTAAAATAGAATGTTTGTCTTGTATTTGTTGTGAATGGAAACCAGGATATTTTCACAGCTGGTTTAATTTGCTAACCAGGCAGTTTTAAAAATAGCTTACAATATAAATCCTAACTTTGCTGTATTCTGTCAAATGCACTTATATTCTGCATGGGCGGATGGAATCAATTCATCTTTAGCAAGATAGAAAGCCAAACAACTAGTCCCAGTAGAGGGAACTAGGGACACTTCAGTTGCCCTGCCCCCTCATCCACTCCTGCCTCCCAGACTCAGGTCAAAGGTATTATAATATAAAAATCATAGCTCAAATTTGACTAGGGTTTTCTGTGCACTGAGAACTTTGCTTAAGGTGCTGTGTGTGTTATTTCCAACCCTTACAGTGTCTCCACTTCAGATATTGGGGTCGGTAACTTGCCCATGGTAATGCAGCTTGAAACGGAAGTTAGGATTTGAACTGGATCTTTCTGACTTTAAAGTGTTTTATAATATCTCTTGAATGCAAATTCTTTGCGAACCTTGGGATCTATGTTCCTGAAAAGTATTGTGGCTAGCAAAATTGCAGCTGTCAAGATCAAAGTCTCAGGGATAAGAGTGAGTTGGGGGAAACAGTGAAAATGGCATAAAGCCTATTTTTAAAACACAGATGAAGGTTCTATTCTCTGAAGGGTATCCATTTCCCAAACAAACCAGTCTTTATCTTTAAAAACCTGCTCCAGTAACCCCTATCCTGAATCAGCTTCTTTAGGTATTCAGGAAACATTGCTGGGATAGATTCTCCCACAAGTTTTATGTTATACAAACTGTACTTCTTTTAGAGAACTTAAAACAGCCCCAGCAGACTTGAAACGTCATGGGTTGTATCCTTACCATTCCCCTTGATTGTTTTGTTTTCACAAATCTCTGACTTTTCACAGATGAATCTTGTTTTATTTTGTTTTGGTTTTTTGTGGGAAGGGGTTGTTTGTTTTTTTCTGGGCTTGGTCTGCTATCATATATTGAAATGATAAAGCAGAAGTGAATCTTCTCTCTGGGGCTTCCTCCAATAGACCAGTCCTCCTCTTCTGTGGGAGTGGGAGGAGCAAAGGTGCTGTGTTCTTCTGTTTGAGGCAACAGAAATAAAAAGAGTGAACAAAATTTTTATTTTTTGTGTCTCAGAACTGCAGTTAGCAAAGGATGATTGAATCCTGGATAGTAGGATCTAGGAACTGAATACTACATTCTAGATCCTGTGAGTGACACATTGCTGAATAACTTATGAAATTCCCATCCATTCTTTTTTTTTTAATTATAAAAGTAATACATGGTTGTCATAAAATATTCAAACAGTAAGTGTGGATTTAGAAATAAAAATGAGACTCTTCTTTTACCCTCCTTCCCGTCCTCATCTTCTTAAACATTTTCTGTATATTTAGAAAAAACAACTAAATAGATTTTTTTCCTAATATAATTCTTCTGAGACTTGCTTGTTTCATCTGACATCTTTTGCAGTCTATTTCATTCTTTTAAACATCTGCAAAACATTCTGTTGAACTGATGTACTGTAGTCATTCTTCTCTAATAAATATTTTGGTGGCCTTTGCTTCTTTGATTATTACAAATAATACTTTATTGAACATCCTTATTCTTATATCTTTATACACAGGTGTATTTCTGTAGAATAGATGTCTAGACATGGAGCTGTTTGGCTCATGGTCATGTTTATTTTTTTACAAGGAGGTAGCTGCTATCAAATTACCTTTCAAAAGAGCTATACCAATGTTCATTTCCATCAGCAGTGAATGAGAGTGCCCATTCCTCCACACCTTTGATGACAATAAAATTATTTATCTTTGAATTTTTGCCCCTCTAATATTTTATTGTTTTAATTTACACTTTTATGCTTACTAATAAGATGGAATGTCTTTTGTTCGTTTATTGGCCGTTGATTTTTATTTCGTGTACCACCCTATTTACCTACAATTCCCATTTTTCTTTTGGATTGTTTGTTTTGATAGTTTTGTAGGAGCCCTTTACAAAGTGTAGATATTAACCTTTGTCTTTTGAGATGTTCTGAATATTTTCTCCCAGCCTTATCTTTTAACATTGGGGTATCTGTCATACTAATAAACCATTTACATTTTTATGTAGTAAAATCAGCCTTTATGGCTTCTATGTTTTGTGCTTTCCTAAAGAAGTCTTTCCTACCCTAACATGATGAAATGTCCTGAGTTTTTCTGCTGTATTTTTCGCTTTTATACCTTTAGTTGAACTGGTACTCATTTTTGTGTATGGTATGAGGCAGAGATCTAGCTTAATTTTCTTCTGAATTGGTTTCCAAAATGCTCTCATTCATTGGTATTAGCTTGTACGAAGAGCCTTTTTCACTTAGGGAGGCAGGTGGAGCAAAGGGATTATATAACTCGCCCAAGGTCACAGAGCAAATTCTAGTAAGGATTAGGTCTAAAATTATTTCTACTAGCTGATCTGTGCCACTTTCCTTGTTTCTTCATTTAACATTTTTACCATAGGTTCTGGAAGTCTTGAAAAAATTATTTTATTTCTGTGATGTTTATTTCAATGGAATAAGTTCTATTAATAGGTAGATTAAGGTAGCTATGCATGTTGAAAGCTTCTTGAAAACATAATTGCATTTTGATATTGAAAAATATTTGTGCTAAATTGTTAATATTTAGATCAGTTGTGCTGATTTCTGGTGTACATGTAAATAAGATTTAGTAGAATGTATAGCTTTAAACATTTGTCTATATATATTATCTCAATATTATTGCTTTTTATGAGGCTTATTTACTATTAGTGTATCTAATATAATCATTTTTCTGAGGATATTCACTTTATGAGCTATTGAAGCAAATCAGACAAACCAAGGTTATTGCCATGTGATTACTACACTAAACTCACACAGTATTAATCACATGATGTGTTTGACACAGGGGTATATATAAAACTATTACAGCTTTTTAAAACACAACACAAGCAGATACTTGCTCATAGATTGTGTTTGATCATGCTTATTGAAAGCTCATTCCAGATAAAATGTTTCTACCCAGGCAGGATTTTGATTTGGTTTTATTTATGATACAAATGGTGGTCTAGTTATTTGTGGGCATATCATTTATTGTAATTTTTTTTTTGAGATAAACCCACGCACATATGGTCACCTATCTTGTAAATTATTTTGAAATTAGATATCAGTTTTGGTATATTAACAAGATGAGTTTGGCCTCTTTTTCATTTCCTCCTTTAAAAAAATTTTAATGTAGCTTATAAACAAATCTAAGCTTTAAATCTCCATGCTGAAATTCACTCATATTCTCAAAAGATATTTGTCTTTAACCTACTAAAATAATTCAGTTTTTCTAGTAAATTTTTATCGATTGAATTTTCTTAATTCTTTTGGTTCATTTTATGAAAGGTCATCATTAAAAACGACTCTCTCAAAGCAGGATCTCAAAGACATATTTGCACACATATTTATTGCAGCATTATTCATAATGGCCAAGAAGTGTAAGCAACCCAAATGTCCATTAACAGGTGAACAGATAAAGAAAATGTGGTATATACATACAGTGGAATATTATGAAGCCTTGAAAAAGAAGGAAGTCTTGTCACATGCTACAACATGCATGATCCTCAAGGGCATTATGCTAAGCAAAATAAGCCAGTCACAAAGGACAAATACTGTATGATTCCACCCATATGAGCTATCTAATGTAGTCAAAATCATAGAAAGTAGAAAGGTGGTTGCCAAGGGCTAGGGGGAGAGAGGAGAGAGAATTAGTATTTAATAGGTATAGAGTTAAAGATGAGAAAATTCTAGTGATCCGTTTCTAAACAAAGTGACTATACTTAATACCACTGAACTGTACACTTAAAAATAGTTAAGATATAAAATTTAATGTTTTTTACCATAATAAAATAAAATAGCAACCAAATTGAAATGTACCTTAAATGTAAAATATAGCCTGGATTTCAAAGACTTAGGACCAAAAAATAATGTAAAATTAATAACTTTTATATTGTTTATTTATTGCACTTAAAAAGCAGTTAGGGGGCTTCCCTGGTGGCGCAGTGGTTGAGAGTCCGCCTGCCGATGCAGGGGACATGGGTTCGTGCCCCGGTCCGGGAAGATCCCACATGCCGCGGCAGCGGCTGGGCCCGTGAGCCATGGCCGCTGAGCCTGCGCGTCCGGAGCCTGTGCTCCACAACGGGAGAGGCCACAGCAGTGAGAGGCCCGCGTATCGCAAAAAAAAAAAAAAAAAAAAAAAAAGCAGTTAGGCCATTTGTTGGCATTAGGAGAGCATTCCTTTAAATAAGAGAAAGGACTCTGAACACTAAAATCTCATCCATTTTATGAAAACTTGAGACCAAACTCTTCATCATCTGTAAACTGCTTATTCACGAACAGGAGCAAGAATTTGAGTTAAATAAATTAAACCAAACTGTCCAGCTACAAGAAAATGAAAGGAAAGCTGGGGGGCGGGGAAGAAAATGAAAGGAAAGCTGAGGGCAGGGGAGCCCTCCCCCCAGAGTCCTTGCTTTCACACTACAATGTTTCAGGTACAAGAATACGACAGTTGGGACTTCCCTGGGGGTCCAGTGGTAAGACTCCCCCTTCCAGTGCAGGGAGTGAGGGTTCCATCCCTGGTCTCGGAGCTAAGATTCCACATGCCTTCTGCCCAAAAAACCAAAACATAAAACAGAAGCAATATTGTAACAAATTCAATAAAGACTGAAAATGGTCCACATCAAAAAAAAAAAAAAAAATCTAACAATTCCCCAGTGCAGCACAAAACCACTTCCCGTAAGGCAGTCATTTAATTATCAACTGTCCAAAGGCTAAGAAAATTTCGTGGAAAAGGGGCATACCCTCTGGCTCTGTGCGTGGCCTGTAGCTGAGGAGCCAAGTTCTTAAGAACCGAGGATTGACTGCAATACTCTTGGGGAGAACGCCTTCATAGAATCTCAGGCATCCGTTCTCAGCTTCCCCATCTATAAAACGCGGCCCTGGCGAGGCAAGACCTGATAGGCTTCCAGATCGAAGCCTTCATGCACCTCATTGTACTCCAGCACACGCCGCTTGATCTTGGACGAGTCAGCCCAGATGACGAAGTCCTACATGCTGCACGTGACAAGGAAGGTGGGGTCGGTGACCACGTTGGGGCCCTTGTGCACGTGGCCCTGCTCCATGAATGCCACGGCGGCCTGGAGGTGCTGCGCCAGGCGCAGCTCAAGCACTACAGTGAGCAGGCTGTGGCGGCAGAAGGACGAGGCCTTGAGGAAATCGCAGAGCTCCGGTGATCCACATGTGGGCACTAGGCCGAGAGCATACTTCTCCAGCAGCGCTTCGGCAGATCGCGCGCAGGCGCAGCTCGCACGCCCAGCAAGGCTCAGCTGGTTGTAGCGTGTGTCTTCCTCGTACCGCTGCAAACGATGACGCCGCGACACGCGCGGCTCCTGCAGGTTGAGGTCAGTGACCTCCCAGTTCAGGAACACCATCTGCTTCAGCAGCTTCTCACGGAATTTAAGCTTCCACACCATGGTGGCAGCTCAGATACTCTATATTGTTTTATGTTGAAATGATAATCTGTTATATATGTTGTGTTAAATAAAGCATATTAAAATTTTAAAAACCAAAAAAATCTCATTTAATAATGTATTTTATAGACAGTATCCCCCTTTTAGGGATTGTTGATATAATTAATTGTATCATTTTCTATATTTCTACTCTCTTGGGGTGCTTTTTTAACTTCCCTTTCTAAGGGAGAGTCTATTCTTGCATCGGAGACCTGTAAGGAAATCGAAGTGTTGAAGACAGTTTTATATTGATTCAGAGAGAAGAATGTAATTTAGGGCGTCAGCACCACCCTTTATACCCCAGTGTGGTGTGATATGATTTTGTGCTTGAGGTGCTATTTTTTAAATGTCTTAACTCCAATGTCTTTATTAAATTCTCTTCTTACTAATTACATTCTTCCCAACTTAAATGTCTAGTTATAAAATGCCCTTTTAATTTTTCTGAAATACTAATTATATAGACCTTTTGTAAGTTCTGATAGTTAGTCCTTACCTTTGTTTCTGCTCCTACTCTAACTCCTTAACCTACAGTTCTCTCTTCCTCACATTCATCTTATACTGTGGTACAACTTTTAAAAGTTTATTCTTTCTAAATCTCTACAGTTGATAGCCCTTGTTTTATATTTGACTACCAAATTTAACACTAAGCTCTTTTTCTTTTTTTCTTTTTTTTGCGGTACACGGGCCTCTGACTGTTGTAGCCTCTCCCATTGCGGAGCACAGGCTCCAGACGCGCAGGCTCAGGGGCCATGGCTCACGGGCCTAGCCGCTCCACGGCATGTGGGATCTTCCTGGACCGGGGCACGAACCCGTGTCCCCTGCATCGGCAGGCGGACTTTCAACCACTGCGCCACCAGGGAAGCCCAACACTAAACTCTTTGGAAACCATTCTTCTGGTGCTTATTTAAAGGCTTTTGGAAGCTCTGTAGCATTTCCTAAATACAGAGAAAATGAAAGTATTTCCAAATCACTCATTTTATAGATAATTATCTGCAAAACATAAACCTTGGTATTTGGCCATAGGAAAGGGTTTTTTGGTTTGTTTGTTTTTAACATTTTATTTTCTGTTTTCTACCATCAGTTTTTCACCAACTTTTTTTTTCCTTTGGGCCATTAAAATATGTACAGGTTGAAATAAACTTATTAAGAAGTACCAAATTGCATGCTTTATAAACTCAATCATTACTACACAGCAGTAAGCTGGACACCAGGAAAATAGTTGGATTTCTTTTTTTAATATTTATTTATTTGACTGCGCCAGGTCTTAGTTGCAACACGTGGGATCTTCGTTGTGGCATGCAGGATCTTTTTTAGTTGCCGCGTGTGGGATCTTTAGTTGTGACATATGGGATCTAGTTCCCTGACCAGGGATGGAACCCGGGCCCCCTGCATTGGGAATGCGAGTCTTAACCACTGGACCACCAGGGAAGTCTCTGGATTTCTATATAATCTTTTCAGATTGTTTTTGGGAGAAAAGAAGTGAGAGTTATTTTCAAGTTTATTAGTATTTTGAAAATGCCACAAAGAGGTTCAATAGATAGTTATGCTCATGGAATTTTTGCTGCTGGGAATTTTAGTATAACCATAAACATTTTATACTAAGTCTTTGGGAAACTTTCAGTTGCTAATAAATTTTCTAATATACATAGAAGTCACTTAAAAAATTAATTCTTTGAAAATGTCTTTAAATTCTAAACTCTATTTTATGAGGTCTTTCCTGTGTTTTGTAATTGAAAATGACTACAGACTGTGGATTGCTGCTACACTTACAGGTTAAAGTGGTGACTTTAAACAACAGTGAATAGGGTAGCTCATGTGGCTCTCAGAAAGCTACAGTTAATTTAATAAAAGTCTTATTTATTTAGCTTATATTTTACTTATGAACAAATAATATGCTTTCATGGAAGAATATTACTTGAAAGGCGCAAAATGTAGTAAAATTAATTTGCCCAGTTCCTTGAAATTGCTGTTTTAAGGCTGCTTTTTTGGAGACATTACTGTTATCGTATAGTTGTAAAATGTTTTGAAATACATAGCATTATGTAAATATAGATAATGAAATGCATGTTCAGTTGCAAGAATTTCCAGTGGTATCATGAGGAGAAGGTAGTGTTTATTTCCCCCAAATTTTATGTTCACTGGAGGGTATGGACACAAGTCCTGCCCTAAGCACTGCGCCTTTCCTTACCCACTGGGAGTCTGTGTACTGAGGTTTTGGCAGAAGTACGGGGTGGAGGGGGAGGGAGATTGTAGTAAAGAGGAGGTACAGCATGATGGCAGGCAGCGAAGGTCAGGCTAAGGCTTTTTGCTCTGTCTTCAGCTCTACAAGAACAGAGACTTTTGCCAGCGTGGTCACTGCCATTGGCACCAGAAAACGTCAATAAATATATACTGAATAAATGAAGATGTCAGTAAGTTCCCACAGACTGTTAAGAATCCCTGTTCTGCACACTCACTTTGAAAGTCTGAAGTGGGGTGACTAAAAATCCTAACTTAAGAATATTTTATTTATTATTAGCAGAAGAAAAGTGAATTGGTAACCTGTCATGTTTGACTTTATATTCAGTACTTTCTTAAATATATTCCAACAGATCCAGCTTTAACAGATTCTCCTCTTTAAGTGTCCCTACCTGTAAGCCAGTTGATTATTATTTCGCAAAAAAAAAAAAAAAGAAAGATTTTCTATGCAAGTCTGAACTCTTTCTTTGCTTCCAAGGGCCTCCATAAGATGCCTTTAGCCTACTTATGCATATTTTCTCTACTGTTTGAAGGATCTTCCTGCTCCTGCCCAGTGTCTCTCAGTAAGGTCTTCCATGCGTATCTCGTTTCCTTCCCCCTCTCATGCCTTTGTTCAGGGAAAGAGACCCTTCTTTCTGACCAGGAGCAAACCTAGGTTTTGTGGGAATGCTCTTTAGGAAAAAGAAAATCAGATAACCAACAAGGACCTACTGTATAGCACAGGGAACTCTACTCAATATTCTGTGATAACCTATATGAGAAAAGAGTCTAAAAAAGGATGAATATACATATATGTATAACTGAATCACTTTGCTAACACAACATTGTAAATCAACTCTACTCCAATAAAATTTAAAAAAAAGAAAATTTCAAATACATAATTGGTACGAAAGTGAATATTTATTTACAATGAGGAAAGAAATCACAAAAATGGCAACTTAAAAAACGTTGACAAATAATATTTTATATTAATTTGTATTAATATTTGCCTAACACATTGCTGTAAAGTTTTTTTCCCAACATTTTGTGGCTGCTTACTCTTTGATTGACCCTTCATACTACGACAATTCTGTGATATTTTCTAAAAAGAGATAGAGATAATTCAGTGTTTTCTATAGCATGGTTGACCAAAATATGTTGTTTGTTATTGATAGATTAGAGAAGTTCCTTTCATCTTCACAACCTGTTATTGGCTATATCATATAAATTTGTAAGATTGTTATCAATTTTGGGAAAACCTCTAGCAAGTATCTTTTATAAATAGGCTATAAGATTGCAAGGCTTCATTTTTTTCTCGTATATTGACTACCCTGAAATACTCTTTGAATTGACACGTTTATATCATGGTATGATCTGGCCCTGCACATTTCTGTCAGTATGCACAATGAGTTGGCCCAGCAACATCTTTGTTCACAGGATGGTTAATAGTAACTCAGCCATACATGGAAATGACTGAGAACCACATAAATATATTCCATTAAAACCAAAGGGAGTTCCCTGGCGGCACAGTGGTTAAGAATCCACCTGCCAATGCAGGGGACACAGATTCGAGCCCTGGTCCGGGAAGATCCCACATGCTGCAGAGCATCTAAGCCCGTGTGCCACAACTACTGAGCCTGAGCTCTAGAGCCCGCAAGCCACAACTACTGAGCCCGCAAGCCACAACTACTGACCCCGCATGCCACAACTACTGAAGCCCTTATGCCTAGCGCCTGTGCTCTGCAACAAGAGAAGCCACCGCAGTGAGAAACCCATGCACCACAGCGAAGACCCAGTGCAGCCAAAAATAAATTAATTAATTAAAAAAAAACCCCAAACCAATAAAATATCATCAACACAGCTTTCCCTTTAGGAATCCCCCAAAGGCCTACAGCCACTCTGACTCTATTGACAGGGGGGATCATGGTCGGGCGGGGGGGGAGTTGAGATAGAAAGAGGCTGTGGTTTTGACAATCTGTGTTAAGATTGTGAGGAGAAATACATTGTCTTCGCACATTTTTAAAAATAATTGGTCATTTGGAACAAAGTTGGAGAACTCACACTCCTAATTTCAAAATATATTACAAAGCTACAGTAATCAAAAGCAGTGTGGTACTGGCATTAAGACAGGCAAACAGACAAATGGCAAGAATAGAAAGCCCAGAAATAAACCCTCATATAAGGTCAGATTATCTTTGACAAAGGTGCTAAGACCATTCAGTGGGGAACAGAGAGTCTTTTCAACATATGGCACTGGGAATTTTCAATACCCATTTGCAAAAGAATGAAGTTGGACCCTTATCTTATACTATATACAAATATTAACTCAACATGGATCAAAGACCTAAGCCTAAGACCCACAACTATAAAACTCCTAAAAGAAAACATAGGAAAAAAGCTTCATGATACTAGACTTGGCAATGTTTTTTGGATATGACACCAAAAGCATAGGCATAAAAGCAAAAATAGACAAATGGAACTACATCAAAGTTAAAAATTTTTACGCATCAAAGAACACAGTCATAGAGTAAAAAGGCATTCTACAGATTGTGAGGAAATATTTGCAAATCATATTATCTAATAAGAGATTAATATCCAGAATATATAAAGAGCAACTCAACAACAGCAAAAATCAAATAACCTGATTAAAAAATGTCCAAAGGCCTTGAATAGACATTTCTCCAAAGATGATAAAATAAATGGCCTTTACACATATGAAAAGATGCTCAGCATCACTAATCATCAAGGAAATGCAAATCAAAACCACAATGAGATATCATTTCACACCCATCAGGATAACTACTATCAAAAAAATATATAAAGCAAGAAACAAAATAAATATTGGCAAGGATATGGAGAAATTGGAACCTTTGTGCACTATTGGTGGGATTGTAAAATGGCGTAACTTCTATGGAAAACAGTTTAGAGTTTCCTCAAAAACTCAAAAATAGAACTACCAAATGATCCAGGAATCCCCTTTCTGGTTATGTATCCAAAAGAATTGAAAGCAAGGTCTTGAAGAAATATTTGCACACTCATAATCATAGCAGCATTATTCATAATAGCCAAGGGGTAGAATCAACTCAGGTGTCCCATTGGTGGATGAATGGATAAACAAAATGTGGTATATACAGGAAGTGGAATATTATTCACTCATAAAATGATGGAAATCCTATTAAATGCTACCATGGATGGAACCTTGCAAATACTATAAGTGAAATAAGCCAGTCACAAAAAGACAAATACTGTATGATCCTACTTTTATGAGGTATCTAAAGTAGTCAGATTTATGTAAATAGAAAGTAAAATGGTGGTTACCAGGAGCTGGGGGGAGGGGGAGAAGGGGAGTTGTTTAATGGATATACAATTTCAGACTTGCAAGATGAAAAAGTTCTGGAGATCTGTTTTGCAACAATGTGAATATATTTAACACTGCTGAACTGTACACTTAAAAATGGTTAAGATGGTAAATTTTACATATTTTACTACAATAAAAAAAAAAAGAGATCATCTGGGCATAGTTTCAGGACCCCTCCTAGGGCTTTGGGAGAGCCCCATGAAAGTGAGGGGTCCTGCAGCTAAAGCTTCATTAGCTTCATATTGAAGCATCCGGGGTTTTTTGTGTTCTTTTGGTTTTGTTTTTTGTTTTACTTTTATTTGCATTTATTTTCTTGCGGCATTTATTCTGGTCCGTAAGTTTTTGTTTCTTCTGGAATATCTTTTTTTTCTGTGCAACCTCTTCTTCTGGTTTAGGAACAATCTGTTCTTTTTCAGTAAGGATATCTCAGTGTGGTAGGGAGAGGTCATGTGTGGGTTGATCTGACCATGAGCTCTGTTAAGTCCTGCACCACATCCTGGGGAGTTCATTCACCTGGATGTGCTCAATGACCAGAGAATCTACCCCTAAACCCTTAAGTTCAGCATTACTCTATGGATTATTGAGCATGTGCAGTAAAAATTCAGCACTCTTTTTGGGCCATGGAGCCCCACTGTTTGGCCCGGGCACACCTACCAGCTACACCATTGTAGCAACAGGATGGCACACATTGCTGAAACATCTATTTTGACCATTCTGATTCTGTCCTTCCTTTGAAACTCAACTCAAGTGAGCTATAGTGTCTCAATTTTCTAACTCCTGTCTCTCTGAGGGTTGGAACTATATAGTTAACAATTTATCTTATACTTTCTTGTTGACTGTCCAGTGTCTTATCTCCTAATTATAGGATGTTAAGTGTTGTTTCTTTCGCCTCTTATAAATACCCAGTTTAATAGTATTCATCTATTCATTCTTTTGCTTATTCATTTGGTCATTCATTCAGCAAACATTAATTGAATTCCTCCTATGTACTAGAGATAGAAATAATAACCACATACCCTGCCCTTAAGAAGCTCATAGTTTAGAGGGGGAAGCACCAAGCAAATGGGTAACAATAACAGTAGGGTTTGAAGGTGCTTCCGTAGAGGCATATACAGGGTGCCAGGAAGCACAGAGGAGGACACTGAACTCCAACAGGAGTGTCAAGCAAGGCATCCTCCAGATGCAAATTTGATTTTTGAGGTTTGATTCTAAAGAATCTGAGAATTTTCTTTTAATGTTCCTTAAAAGGTCTGCTAGCATTCTAATTTATAAATGTGTAATAGGAGTGTAAATGCTAACCTTTTCCGAAGATTCTGGATTCTAGTTGTGTTAGAGATTCCACTGTAGTTTTGACTACTATTTCTATCTATATACCTTCTGACTTTGTTGGGGATAAAAATTCTGACAAAACTTAGTTCTTACATTTATTTCTCATCAGCCTTCTTCATCGCTGTCATTTGGTAGTACTGAAGTTGATAAGACTTAGAAAAGCTTTTGCCTTTCCTGTGTTTTCTACACGACAAACTCCTACTGATTCTTTAAGACTCGGTTTAAAACCTTACCTCCCCTGTGAAACCTTTCCTGACTCTCAGCAGTTAGTTCTTTGTATTCTTATAGCGTAACTATCTATATATCTCAATTTATACTTTAATTATGGCAGCTACCATGCTATATTTTAATTATGGATTTACATGTCTCTGTCCTTCAAGGTGTTAAAATCCTCTTTGTACCCTCCTGGGCTTGGTTCTAGCACAGCATCTAATACATAGTAGATGCTTAAAAGATGGTTCTTGACTGAATGAACGGTGAGTTCAGAGTTTGGAGTCTTATTTTTGAAAGGGTGGATTGGCCTTACTGTATACTTCATGGTCACAGATTGCATTCCTTTTTTTTTTTTTTTAATATTTACTTATTTGGCTGTACCGGGTCTTAATTGCAGCACGCGGGATCTTTTAGTTGTGGCATGCAGCATTTTTTTAAAAAATAAATTTATTTATTTTATTTTTGGCTGTGTTGGGTCTTGGTTACTGCGCACAGGCTTTCTCTAGTTGCAGTGAGCAGGGGCTACTCTTCGTTGTGGTGCGCAGGCTTCTCATTGCGGTGGCTTCTCTTGTTGCAGAGTACGGGCTCTAGGAGCACAGGCTTCAGTAGTTGTGGTTCATGGGCTCTAGAGCGCGGGCTCTTTAGTTGCCCCACGGCATGTGGGATCTTCCTGGACCAGGGCTCGAACCTGTGTCCCCTGCATTGGCAGGTGGATTCTTAACCACTGTGCCACCAGGGAAGCCCCCATGCAGGATCTTTAGTTGCAGCATGTGGGATCTAGTTCCCTGACCAGGGATCGAACCCAGGCCCCCTGCATTGGAAACATGGAGTCTTAGCCGCTGGACCACCAGGGAAGTCCCACAGATTGCATTCTTAACAACAACCAGTTATCTAACTTACGATAGAAGCCCCTCTACCACCTCCATCTGACTCCCTCACCTAGAAGTCCACAGTTGCCTTCCAACTTGTCTCTGCTTCTCCACTTAGTCCTCTATAGTGTATTCTCCATATAGAAGCCAGGATGAGCTTTTGAACACATAACTCTGATTCTGTCTCTCCTAAAGTGGTAGTAAGACCTCCATGGGTCCTTGGAATATTTACTTTGGGAGGTTTTGGAGACTTTATCCCACATTATAGGAAACATATTAAAAGGTACCCTCATCCCATATTTTTTTAAAAAAAATATTTGTTTGTTTAGTTGGCTGTGCTGGGTCTTAGTTGCGGCACATGGGCTTAGTTGCCCCACCATCTTAGTTCCCCAACCAGGGATCGAACCCGTGTCCCCTGCATTGGAAGGCAGATTCTTAACTACTGAACCACCAGTGAAGCCCCTCATCCCATATTAAATACGTGATTTTATTTATTTTTGCTATCGTATGTTAAAAGAATTTTAATAATTTTGCTTCTGAAATTCTTTGGCTACAAATAACTGACTTAATTTGTAATCACCTAAGATTTCTTAATAATTAACATATTTAGTATTTTTTACAAAGTGAGAATTATTTTCAAATGTAATGAAACCTTACAAATGCTAAACTTAGTGAATGAAATTGTTGGGTGTTATATTCCAAGGACACTGAAGCATTTATTAATTTTTATGGTTATAATTTTCTTTTTGTATTTTGGACTTGTAAATATATTTTTTCAGGTCCCGAACATTTGCCTAGACCCTTAAAAAGCTTGTAGATCTGAGATATTAAGTGGAGACTGCGTAACGGATAAAATGGCACTGTTCACTCTCCTGCTTTAAAATTCTTTTGTGACTTTCCACCGTTCTTAACAATAACATCCTTTCTGTGGCCTGCAAGACCCACTATGATCTAGCCCCTCCCACCTCCTCGGCTTTGTCTCCCACCTCTCTCCCTTGGTCACCTGGCCTAGCCTCCTGATCATCCCTCTTGTTCTTTCAACACTCAAGCAATTGCTTTTCAGCTCAGCTTAAATGCCCCTCCTGAGAAAAGCCTTCCCTAACCACCTGATCTAAAGTGAGCCTCTCTCAGTTTTTCCATATCCCATCAACTCTTTACTTCCTTCTCAGTTAATTTCCTTCTCCCATGAGGATATTGGCTCCATGTGGGCGAGAACCTACCCTGTTTGGTACTACTGTATCCGCAGCACCTAGCACAGACACAGAGAAAGCAGTTAATACATACTTGTTGAACAAATGAAGAGTTATGTTAATAGATTTTGTAATTTAACAATCCTCGAATTGTTGGTATAAACCCTACATGGTCATAATGAATTATTCTCTTAAAACCGGTAAATTCTACTTGCTAATATTTTACTTAGGATTTTTGTGTTCGTCTTCACAAATGAAGATTGGTCTATAGTTTTATTTTTCATACCGCATCTGAGTCCAGATGGATATCAGGAATATGTTAGCCTCATAGAAGAAATTTGGAAGCTTTCTCTTCTGTCTCCATAAGTTCGGGAACAGTAGAGATAACATGAAATTATCTGTTTGATAGAAGAAAACTACTTATGCCTGACGTAGTTTCAGTGGCTAGTTCTTTGAATAATTATCTAACACATTTCTGCAATGGTTTTCTCCCGTTGCGGAGCACAGGCTCTGGATGCGCAGGCCCAGCCGCTCCGCGGCATGTGGGATGTTCCCGGACCGGGGCACGAACCCGTGTATTGAAGTGTAGTTGATTTACAATGTTGTGTTAGTTTCAGGTGTACAGCACAGTGATTCAATTATATATATATATGTGTGTATATATATATATATGCCTTTTCAGATTCTTTTCCCTTATAGGTTATTACTAAATACTGAGTATAGTTCCCTGTGCTATACAGTAGGTCTTTGTTGGTTATCTATTTTATATATAGTAGTGTGTATAAATTAATCCCAACCTCCTAATTTATCCCCCCCCAACCCCCTTTTACCCCTTGGTAACTATAAGTTTGTTTTCTATGTCTGTGAGTCTCTTTCTGTTTTGTAAATAAGCTCATTTGTATCATTTTTTTAGATTCCATATATAAGCGATATCATATGATATTTGTCTTTACCTGGCTTACTTCATTTAGTATGATAATCTCTAGGTCTTTCCATGTTGCCACAAACGGCATTATTTCACTCTTTTTTATGGCTGAGTAGTATTCTATTATATATATATGTATAGCACATCTTCTTTATCCATTCATCTGTCAATAGACATTTAGGTTGATTGGCTATTGTAAATAGTGCTGGAGTGAACATTGGGGTGCCTGTATCTTTTCGAATTACGGTTTTCTCCAGGTATATACCCAGTTATTTATTTTTTGAAACAAAATTTTAAAAAAATTTTAAGTATAGTTGATTTACAGCGTTAATTTCTGCTGTACTGCAAAGTGTTATACATATATATAAATTTTTAAATTTATTTTTATTTATTTATTTTTGGCTGCGTTGCGTCTTCGTTGCTGCACACAGTCTTTCTCTAGTTGCGGCGAGCGGGGGCTGCTCTTTGTTGCAGTGCACAGGCTTCTCATTGCAGTGGCTTCTCTTGTTGCGGAGCACAGGCTCTAGGTGCGCGGGCTTCAGTAGTTGTGGCACATGGGCTCAGTAGTTGTGTCTCATGGGCTCTAGAGTGCAAGCTCAGTAGTTGTGGCGCACGCGCTTAGTTGCTTCATGGCATGTGGGATCTTCCTGGATCAGGGCTTGAACCCGTGTCCCCTGCATTGGCAGGCAGATTCATAACCACTGTGCCACCAGAGAAGCCCCATATATATAAATTTTAAAATATTCTTTTCTATTATGGTTTATCTCGGATATCGAATATGGTTCCCTGTTGTTTATCCATTCTATATGTAATAGTTTGCATCTGCTAAACCTGAACTCCCAGTCCATCCCTTTCCTACACCCCTCTCCCTTGGCAGCCACAAGTCTGTTCTCTATGTCTGTGAGTCTGTTTCTGTTTTGTAGATAGGTTCATTTTAAAACAAGCAAAAGTTTTTTGAATCAATAAAGATTCAGTCTACTCTTTATGATTTTATCATTGTTAATTTATTTTTTGAGTTCATTACTCATTTTGTAGATTTTTTAGTTAAATATGTTCAGTTCATTATTTTTCAATCATGTTTCCTCATAGAAATATTTTAGTAGTGGTTATATAGTCAGCAAAGGTGCCAACTTTGAAAGATAACACTCATTTGAACGTATAAGTTCAGGTTTATTTGTTTTAAAAGTAAACTCATTTTTTATTACTTTGTATCCTCACTTTGTAATATAATTTATTTTTAGGGCAGTTTTTTAAAAAAAAATATTTATTTGGCTGCGCCGGGTCTTAGCTGTGGCACACGGGATCTTCATTGCAGCACGCAGGATCTTTAGTTGTGGCATGCATGTGGGATCTAGTGCCCTGACCAGGGATCGAACCCGGACCCCCTGCATAGGGAGCACAGAGCCTTAGCCACTGGACCACCAGGGAAGCCCTGTAATATAATTTTAAAATGCTGTCTAATTGTTAATATGAAAACAGTACAATAAATATAACTATATCACAAAGTCCAAAATGCCTGGAAATACAGGGGAAATAGTGCATTTATTACACTTCTTTCTTTTAGATGAACAATTGGACTAATTGTTTTAGGTTTAGAGGTATCTCACCAAGAAAAAGGTTCCTGGAGGTTGAAGAAAATAATTGATCATATCATTTGAAAATAGAGCTAATATTTTGCTTTAAAATGTGTTTGTTTCTCTACGTTTTGTGCAGCTTGCTATAACACAAGGAAACACATAGTTACGTTTATATGATAATATTCTGCATTGAGGAGTGGAGACTTGGCAAAATTCAGTCTTATAAAGAAATTCTGTCCATCACAAATTAAAACAAGGCAGCTGTACAATTTCCATGCATTTTAACATGTTGAGCATGCTCCACATAAGTAAGCTTTCCCTAGCTCATCTGGAAGGTATTGGAAGGATAAAAATAGACTAAATGTTCAAAATTTCCATCCTAGGAGTTTCCTGCTTTTGCTTACAATCTCAATTGTCAGTTCAGGTCCTGGCTCCTACTCCACTGGGGTCTGTGCAAAGACAGTGGAAGCGTTTACGCCATAAATATTCAAGCTGCCAGATCATCTAGGCATTGGCCTCTGCCTGCCCTGAAACAGCTCCTTTCTGGTTCTTCTATCACAGTGGAAAAAGCGAAGGAGGGAGACTGTATAAAGACCCAGAAGCCAGGATGACAAACGTGTGGGATTTAGAAAGGGTTCGTAGGTTCCTTTTCAAGGAACGCTGGGCTTACAGAATCCATCATTTCTGTGCTGGCTGGCATGTCAGATTACGCTTGGTCAGCCCAGTTCATTTGGGAGAATCACACTGTGGAATCTGAGCTTTTCTGGTTCATAGAGATGGATGGAGTCTGATAGTCACAGGGCACTTTTGCCCACTTTCTATGATTTTAGTTACTTTATTTCCTCAAGCAGTCCTTAAAACAAATAGGTGGAGATGATTTTCTGGAAACTATGTGACTTTTTTTCCTTGTATTTGGATAGCACATTTCCTCTGTTCAGCCCAGCACTTCTGAATGGAGGTCTAAGTCATTAATTCATTCATTTATTTACCTACTGTGTGGGGCTAGGTAGGTGTCAGGCCTCACACAGCAGTGAAGGAAGATGTGGTATGTGTCCTTATACATACTGGGGACGACCAATTATAAGCAACTTCTTTGACAGATAATAAATTGCAGTTATGCCTGGTGCTATGAAGAAGTAGTAAGGGAAGTTATGGGAGTGTTGAACAGGAAGGCCTGGTCTAGACGGGGAGGGTCAAGGAAAACTTTCCTGGGGTAATGACTTTTGAGATGGCAAGGATAAGATGAAACAGAACTGCTAAAAACAAAGAAGCCGAGTACAGTTTTAGGGCTGAAAGGAATCAAAGATACCATCTACTGATGGCCAATCCTTACATTCCACAAATGAGAAAACTGAGGCCTGGAAGGTAAAGGGAATTGCCTAACTAAGGTTACACAGCCTGTTAGCCCCAGAGCTAGAGACGCAAACCCAGCATGGTTTTCTTAGGTGGGTTGAAAGCAAGATGCACTGAGTCAGAAGAAGGCTCTTAGGAATGGGGGAAAACAGGTAGGTTTTAAATTTTAGCGCTGACTCTAGGTCAGCTGCCGAGCTACTTCCTCAGGTGGGGAGGGGATTAAAGGTGACTCAGATCTGCCAGCTTGCTGTGCTGTAGCATAGTTTTTATTTGGGGTGCGGGGAGGAGGTACCAAACATACATACACCTGAAACAATAAATGTGGAGTTCAGCTGGGAAACCAGTCACTGTTCTGCAGCTCTCTAGCTGTGTGATTGGGATAAGTCACTTAACCTCTCTGAGTTGGCATTCACAGATTATACTTTGGTATGTTTCCTTTCAGTCTTTTCCTGTGCATTTTAGGAGCTTGTTAGAGATCAGTTGTGTCCTATGTTTTCACCTCAGTCTTTAAAGACGAAAGTCTCTTGTTTGGGTAAGGTGTTGTTTAAGCCCCTTTTTAAAGAATAGTTTGCCAGCCTGTGCTTGCCCAAACATCCAGAGAATAACTGTAGCAAGTGAGCCAAGCTCCAGGACCTGTAAGAATCGTTAGCAACTGAGAACATTCTATAAACCAATAAAGGTTTTTATATTTTGTTCATCTGTTACCCTTATGCTGTTGCCACTTTCACATTCAGTGTGTGTAGGTGGAGAGTATGAGATAACAGCGTTTCACAAATGAAAGTGAGTGGAAAAGGGCCGCTTTCCCTTTAAGGTAGTTTCAGCCCCAGTTCCCTCCCCTTTCCTGATTGACAAACCTACCCAAAGTCACATGATCCGCCTCTATTTGAAGGTCACAAAAAGCTGTTTCCTTTAGAGACAGAGGGGGAGAGAGAGAGCAAGAGGGAGAGTGAGTGTGAGAGTTAGTTCAAGCCAAAATGGCCGACAGAGTCTCTGCTGGTTTCTGAATATTTAAAATACAAAAAAACAGATAGACAAAACGAAATCATTTTTTGGACCTTTTTTCATTTCCATTTCTACCTTGTATGCCTCAATTTGCTGGATTTAAGCACTGCTGCACTTTATGAGGTTGGTAAATATTTTCAATTTTTTAAAACCAATTGATTTATATGGATCTTGTCTAACCGTTTTCACTAGTGGTGTTGCAAATCGACATTTGTCTAGCGTGGAGGCTGGCTTCAGACATTTCGTGAATCTGTGTAAATCAGACCCGTGATGTACTTTTGGTTCGGCATTTTAGAAATGGAAAAGCCTTGGTAAAATATTTGATTTTGAAGTGATTTAATTGCACTTTTAATTTATATGCAGATATTCATCATCGTTTCTGTCTTGCAAATAAATGAAGCTGCGAGTATTTGGAAATTTGATATTTAGAAAGAGGTTTTTTAAAAAACACAGACCTCTCCCTGCCCCCTTAAATCTGCTGCAAAAATTTGCATAAATATAAATGGGTTTGCATTCTTTCGGCTGCTAAGGCCGACAAAGGATCTGGGAGGGCAAGCACTACCACGGGAAAACCTTTTTCTTTTTCTCTCTTTTTTTTTTAAAGCTAGGCCATCCTTCCTAGAGAGATGTAAAACCTAAAATAAGACCTGATCCATTTTAAACATCAGGCTGGGGGCGAGTGAACACCAGGAGGTTTGGGGTTTGTAGATTCCCCTGCTTGAAAACCTCCCAAGCAATGTGTGGATCACCCCTCTCCTCTGCGCGCGCTCATTTGCACTGGGTCTCTGTGTGTGTTCTCAAATATGCAGCCAGATGCGCTTTTATTTTGATTGTGGTTCGAACCAAATGGTGGGACTATCTTGTAAACATGGTGTTTTAAAGGGTATAAACAGCTATTCCTCCCGATTAGGAATTATTTCTTTATCAGTTTCTCCCTGTGGATTGGCTTTATTCGTTTCTCATAGATTACAATTTCTGTTTAATCTTACACAGATGAACTGGGCTTTTCAGCACAAATTCAGCATCTGTGTGTGTAGTTGCCTGTTTTAGCCACGTATCCATTGTGAAGTGGTCATACTGGGTCACCTAACTAAGTAGCTGTATGTGTTACCCCTGAAACTGTGTGTGCAGTGCACTGAAGTTAAATTCCATTACTCCTAATGCAGGATTCTAGAAAGCCTGGGAACAGGGAGGGAAGGCGGCTGAAAACTTGCTTTCTCAGAGCCACCTCCCCCTATCATTGTGCGAGTGTGATGTAATGCTTCTCGGTCTGGTGGGCTGAAAGGAGCGTAGTTTTGATGCGGCGGG
>NW_020172451.1:8363171-8391445 GCF_003031525.2 Neophocaena asiaeorientalis asiaeorientalis | reverse complement strand
TTTTTTTTTTTTCTTCCTAATTTGTATCCTCCTGATTTATGCCTTAGCATATTGGCATGAGAAACAGACTATTTTTCTAAATCTGTTACAAAGTATAGTTTAGAAAGGGCATTTAAAATATGCAAATAGGTTGAATTGTCATATCCCCATCATTAAATATGTAGACTTGGATTGAAGCTAATTAAGCATAAATGGAATAATTTTGATCAGAAGTGAGCAGTGGCTTTTTTTGGCTGTTGTTGTTTCCTTGTTAATTAATCTAATTATAAGATGTTTGCTGGACCTGAAAGTGTTAAAAAAATGCAAAAAAAATGCTGGACCATTTTGAAAATTTGACAGTCTGGAAGAGGGTGTGTAGTGCTTTCAAAAGCTTTATTCACTGTTAAAATGGATTGGCCTCTTGTGCTGAAAATGGCCTGTTTCTTTGGGCCAATTGTGTGTAGATGAAGGGACTTTCATGCTAATTTAACAAAAAGACTTTCCATTTGAATTCATAAAGATAATTAAAGTCCTCTGTCTCTAAAGAGCAAGTATTTTATTATTTTTCTAAAATTAATGTTGTTATTATATTAGTGGAAATGAGTAGAGAAGTGACGATTTAAATTCAGTGTAAATTTTTTGGTGGTGTAAGTTCAGCTTTTGTGTAAGAGGGATTGGAAACATTACAGTCAGGAGGTAATCTGGAACAAATTTGTCTCTTAAAAATTTTTTTTACAGCTTGAATTTAAAGGAAAAGACAGAAATTACCATAGTGATAGGGAGTGTTGCTTTGTGGTAGACCTAAGGAAAATTAGAGCTCTGATTTTTGTTGTTGTTTTTTCTGAAAATGAAAGCACTTATTTGGGGCTTTACTTGTTAGATGATTCATTTTACGCCCATTTCCTAAGTTGGCCTTACAGAAGAAGAATGAGAAGAACCTAAGCTTTCCATGTTTTGCCATTAGATTGTTTTTGTGGACTGTAAACATGTGAATAGCAGTTTAATTCAGTTTGCAGAGCAGAGGGACCAGAAGCAGGGTGCCTGCTCTCTTAGGCAAGAAGAAGAATGATATAATGAACATTAACAGAATGCCATCTGATTCTTTGAAATGTTTTGGTAAATATTCTTCTCTCCTAGACAGGTTGAGAAGTGTGATAAATAAGACCTGGTTTCACGTATGTTAGGCATTATGGCTCTGATGAGTTTCAGAAGCTCAGCTGCCATTTTGGATCTAAGTTCCTTCAGGGCCAGTCCTTATGGCACACCAAACTATGGGAATTCAGGAGCAAATAAAAATGAGTAATAAATCAAGTGTGCAGATGGATGGTATTTGTGCCTTTTGTTGAAGTTTTCTTTCTGTTGGTAGCATGAAATGAATCTAAAAACTTTAGAGATGTAGCTGATGGTATGACCAGCAAAACCCCAGGGATATTAGAACTTGCATGTTGTGGTTTTTAAAAATGAGACTGTATGCAGGGGAAGTTTCTTACTGGAGAAGAATAATACAATCCTTACTGAAGTCTCCCCACCCCCAATGCTGGGTCTACTTGTGATATTAATGTCATTATTCACAAGGCTACTCTGTCTCAGGAAGAATTGTCACAGATTCATTATTAAGATTTTACTGAAGCATCACAAAAATTGATAGCGCCTATCTATCAGAAGTGGTATCTTATTTTTAAACTGTTTTTCAGTCCTTCCATCTGTGTGCCAGAAAGGAAGCATTGGCATCTTTGGTATATGGCGCAAACTCAGCCCTGTTGTTCAGCTTTGAATGGCCATTTGTTATTCTCTGTCGCCACCGGGACAGTCCTTTAAAAATCAACTTCTAAAAATTGAAGCAGAGACTTCTAAGGCTTTTCCAGCTCTTAAACCTACAAAGAGACACAGAAAGAGTGATAGGTGATGATGAGACCTTCAGGTTCTGCAGAGCAGGCCCCAGCAGATAACAGTAGTAAGGGGTGGGCCTCACCCTACCCAGCTGCCCCAGAACTGAAAAGTTTTGGAGAAATTTAATTTTTACAACTCAGTATAATCATTGACCATCTGCAGTTTAAATTGGACAAGGCCCTGAGGCAACACAGGTGAATGTACTTTGTTCCTCCCCTCAAGGAGTACCCATCTAACGAGGGAGATACCCAGGTAAAGAACCAGTGGCTTTACCTTGGTGCTGTGTGTGCAACAGTTAGAACAAGTACCTGGTACATAAATAGCCTGAGTATCTGCATTAGGAGAACCCTTATTTAAAGAAGCCAAATAATTACTCCTTATTAATTTTTAATTATCATTTGGATATTAGATTTTCTTTAAGTGGAACTTGGAATTTAAAGGTGGGGTTTCTGATCATTGGCTGGGGAGTGGGGCAGCCTATGCTAATTGTTTCCTAGTACAGTATTGTTCAAGGGTTTACACTAATCCGACTTCCCTCACCTTCTTGTGATTAAGACTTGTGGTGGAGTGGGTGGGGTGAACTGAAGCCACTTGGCCTGAAAAGGGATTTAACCCACGATGGTGACATTTTAACATGCTTTCCTTTCTTTCTTCAAATATTCAGCAATCATTTATTATGCCTGGTGCCGGTGTAGGTGCAGGGGGAGCTAAGAATTAGTTTGGTCAGCCCGTCGCCCTGAGCAGCCACCAGTTCCTGTGGAAATATTTGCCACCTGATGACTGTCTAAGCTACTGCTTTGGGTTATGACTAGGATGACGCTATAGTTCTTTCCCCTGATGGTCTCCTTACTGATAGTCAGGGAATGGATGGTAAGTTTTTGCTTCTGGTACTTCTAGAGACTTCGATTTAAGGTTTGACGAGATAGTCACTTTATCCTTTTTTTTTTTTTCTAGGCCTGCAAAATTATCCTTTAAATTATCTCTGAGAACCTTGCAACTTAAGTTGCCTCCCTAGTTACTCTATCGTATCCCTTAGTTTTACTTTTTTGTATGCGCCTTAATTGTGTCAGTATCTGCAATCACATTATTTGTGTGTGGTACATCACTCCCCACAAACCAAAGCAGACTGTAGTGTTTTGCTTATTGCTCAATCCTCAGCATCTAGAATAGGGCTTAGCACAAGTAAGTGCTCAATAAAAATGTGTTTGAATTAGACCTGAGTATAAGATCACCAGGACCAGCTATGTGACCATAAGCCCCTGTTTCTTTTTTTTTTTTTTTTTTTTTTTCTCAGTACGAGGGCCTCTCACTGCTGTGGGCCTCTCCCGTTGCGGACGCACAGGCTCAGCGGCCCTGGCTCATGGGCCCAGCCGCTCCGCGGCATGTGGGATCCTCCCGGACCGGGGCACGAACCCGTGTCCCCTGCATCGGCAGGCGGACCCCCAACCACCGCGCCACCAGGGAAGCCCAAGCCCCTGTTTCTTAATCAGTAAAATGGGAATAATACGTTGTTGGGAAGCAGAAGGGAAATGCTGTATGAAGGGGCCAGCACCTAGTCTCGTTGCTCAGTGTTTCCTTCCCCTTTGCTCTCTCTCTGTTAAGTAAACCAGAAAGGCTTTTATGGCCCCACAGATGCCTGATCCTCTCATGGCTCCCAGGATCATGACCACGCGGGCACTGATTGCCCAGAGCTTCAGTCTGGATGAGGGCAGGGGCAGCGCTGAGCCTTTTCTTTTATTCAAGTCCCTACATTCCTATGGTCTGAGGTCATCTCTCCCCGCTCTCCGGTTCCCTTCAGGCTCTGCCTCTGTGGTGTATCCACATTTGCTTGGCTGCTTTTCATACATTCTGTGTTTTGCATCTAAAGGTTCTCAACAGTTTCAAATGAATTGGTCTTAAAGTTTACAAGGCAAAGGAGAATATAAAATACAGTGTTTTTTCCTTCATTTTCATTGTTCTGAGCCTGCACATGTAGACTCTATTTAACCAAACTGGTAATAGACAATTTTATCTGGCTCAAAAGACAGATAAAATTAAAATTTAGGTCAATTGCCCACTTTATACAATGCTGTTGAATTAATATAGATGACAAATAGCTTTCATTCATTGACCTTGGACTGGAATTGGTTCAAAGAAAAACAAAATTTTTATCTGTTCATTCATTACAAATAATTATTTGAATACCTATTACCTGTCAGACATTGGGATAAGAGCTAGCATAGGAGTAGTAGGAAGATTTTTTGCCAGGTACCATTGCTGAAGTTAGAAAGAATATAAATGCAAGGAGCCTGGCCAGTCCTCAGGGTGTTGGGTGATTACAAAAGAGGGACACCCAACCCACATAGAGGGACCAGTTTATGCAAGGGCCCCGAGGCAAGAGAGGACTTAAGCATATTTGGAGAACTGTATGTAGAGTACTTGGACATGGTTGGAGTGTGATGTGTGTAAAAGAAAAGATAATCTGGGAAATGAGAAGTGAAACTGAAAAGGTAAACACTGGTGAGTTGCGGAAGAGTCTATATAAGTCATGTTTGGAAGTCTTTTTTTTTTTTTTTTTTTTTTTTTTTTTTTTGCGGTATGCGGGCCTCTCACTGTTGTGGCCTCTCCTGCTGCGGAGCACAGGCTCCGGACGCGCAGGCTCAGCGGCCATGGCTCTCGGGCCCAGCCGCTCCGCGGCATGTGGGATCTTCCCGGACCGGGGCATGAACCCGTGTCCCCTGCATTGGCAGGCGGACTCTCAACCACTGTGCCACCAGGGAAACCCTGTTTGGAAGTCTTTATCCCGAAAACAATTAAAGGGTTTTCAGCAGGAATTTCACCTGATCAGATTGAACTTTTGAAAGATATGCTCTAGTTGGACTGTAGAAAATGGCTGGAGGATTGAGTATAAGACCAGATGGTATTGCAGTAATCTCAGGTGATGGTGGCCTGGGCTGACAGCAGAGCTGGGAAGAAGTGGATAAAACCAGAGACATTTAGGAAGAAGATTTCACAGAACCTGATCATTGAGGGTTAGGGTTGGGGAAATAAAAGATGACACCTCTGTCTCTGGCCTGGCCTGCTGATGGATGGTTGGTACCATTCATGGAGTTAGGGTCTATTTAGACGAGAGACACATGTGGGATTGAGAAAATGAGTTCAGTTTTGGAGTAATTTAATCTTGGGGCATCTAAATGAAGGTCTGGAGTAATTAGATATCTGGCTGGAGGTAGATTTGAGAGTCATCAGTGGTCCCAACTTTACCAAGATTTTCCTTTTTAAGTTGATTTCTTTGGTAAGATGTCCAGAAATGGCAGTGTGCAGTGCAAGTGTTAAAAGAACACTATTTTATAGAGAGGGTAAGACCACAGATGTGCTCCCATTACTACAGTGGTCACCATTAGAAATACAAAAGGAGTTTGAGGGAGGAGAAGGGCTAATTTTGTCTGGGTTGATCAGAGAAATCTTTATATGAGGACCTTTTATTTGAGCTGAGCCTTAAATATTGGGCAGAATTGTGAAGAGCAGACATGAGGGCAGAGCATTGTGGCTGGAGGGTTAGTTGTGTTCAGAGGGGATTGAAGGGAGTTTGAATGTCTATGGGAGAGCTGGGACGCCTGCTGAGTAGTTTGGATTGCCAAGGCAGATAGTGGGGGGTCTGTTGAAAGTCTGAAGGCAATGTGATCAATGTGGTATTTTGAGAATATTAGTATGGCAGTGAGGCAGAGGAGGGACTGGGAGTGGTGGGATTGGGAGAGGGTAGGACTGAGGGGAGAATTGAGATAGGCAGGCCAAGTAGGAGGCCTGTTATGAAAGGGCCTGCCCTAAGACTGTGGCAGTGGGGCTAGAAGAGGGACCAGGGACTCCAGGTTTTCAAGGTGAATGACGGGAGTCTTCAGCAGTAATGAAGATGGGGAATTCCAGGTCAGGCATACTGAGTTTAAGGAGCTGGTGGGATTTCCAGATGGAACTGGTTAGCAGGCAGCTGGCAATGTGGAGCTGACGCTTGAGAAAGAGGTCAGAAGTGGAGATAAAGAATTGGAAGTGATCCACATAGAAGTGATAGTTGAAGCTGAGAGGAGATGAGGTCACCATGGGTGCAGAGAATGGAAAAGAGAACTGAGAATGGGGCCTTGGGGACCGGAAGAGAAAGAGGACCTGGGAAAGGATTAAAGAAAGGTGCTTGTGCAGGACAGTCGTGAGTCACTGAAGATGAGGGAAGGACTTCTCAATCTCAGATGCGGTCAGCAGGTTTTGATGCCCCACAGGAAGAACAGTATTTGGTTATGGCAACGTCCCCTAACCTGGTGTTGGAAGGTGTTCCGGTGGGAAGGGTTTGGGAATCATTAGGTTATGCCAGCACCATTCAGTAGAAATAGAATGTGAGCCATGTGTTATTTTACATTTTCCAGGAGTCACATTAAAAAAAATAAAAGGAGGGAATTCCCTGGCGGTCCACTGGTTAGGACTCTGCTTTCATTGCTAAGGGCCTGGGTTCCATGGGGAACTAAGATCCCACAACCCACGCAGCGCAGCCAAAAAGAAAAAAAAAAGAAGAAAACAGGTGAAATTAATTTTAATAATATATATTTTATTTAACCCAATATGTACAAAAAGTTAAATCAACATGCAACAGATTTTAAAATATTAATGAGATATCCGACATTCTTTTTTTTTCATACTAAGTTTTCAAAATCTGGTGTGTGTTTTATAACACATTTCAGTTTGAATGTGAAATTTTATTGGAAATGCTTGATCTGTATTTAGATTTGATAAATTTTACAGTTGAAAAAGTACATTCACATACGCAAGTTTTTTCAAACATACTAGAGTTTTCTAGTAATAGAAGTAAGTAATCAATTTAAAAAAAATTTTTTTTTTTTTTGGCTGCACCATGTGGCTTGCAGAATTTCAGTTCCCCAACCAGGGATTGAACCCGGGCCATGGCAGTGAAAGCCCAGAATCCTAACCACCAGGCCACCAGAGAACTCGCTTAAAATTTAAATTAATTAAAACTAAGATACATTTTAAAATTCAGTTTCTCAGTCACAGTAGCCTCATTAAAAGTTCACACTAGCCATGTGTGGCTACGAAATTGGACAAGGGAGGGTTTATGCAGAGTAAGATAGGCTGCTTGCAGCTAACGTGCACTTTGGAAATAGCCAGAGTCACAAAGCATTCTTCCCGTCACAAAGCATTTCACAGGATTGGTGTTAGAACACATGTGGGCTCATGCTAATGAAATTTTTAGAATTGAAGGGGTCAGATCCTAATTTTGCTTGTGAGGAGATGAACTTTTTATGCATAGATTCTAAAATTTAAAACAGGAATTTAAAAAATTGTTTTGGCTAAGGTCAGCTGGATGGTAGATTGGTAGAAGTTTTTAAGCGTAACCAATTTGTGTCCAGTTTCAGTAATGCTAGGTACAGAGGTTTAGTTGGAGGGTGGGAGCACTCCCTCCCCCTTTTTGAACTCTGTGGAGTCAGTGCGATGCCAGGCTTCAGGTGGGGAGGTGACATTAGGATTCCAGTGTTTTCAGAAGCTTTCAGTCAGCAGTCCCAGCCTTCTCGCAGGAGGGGGAAAGGGTGCCAGAGGGCTAATTATTTTGTGCTTGAATCTTGTTCTTTTTGGCAGCCTGTAGGCTGTTTGGCCATAGACTATTATACTCATTTTGTATTTCTTGACATCCTGGGCCAGTATAATATTTACTAAATATGGGTGGTTTATAAAAAAACAGCTTCAAAGATTTTTATTTAATGATCTCATTGATTTATATTGCTTTGTAATTGCTAACTAGACCTTCTAAATAATAACCTGTAAAGATAGAAATGCTCTTGAGTTGTGCTTGGAACCAAACCTTGTTCACACTGGGAAGTTAAGCGTTGCTTTTGAGTTGGTGCACAATTCCATTTCCGTGGACACAGAGGACCTTATTTTTCTATGAAGTATAAGAGTTCAGAGTGTCAGTTATTCTGTGAAGTCTTGTTTTTGTTTTTTAAATCAATATGGAAATAAATTCCTTACATTTTTGTTTTCCTTTAGAAGTGCATTTTGGTTATCCGTGCCTTTGTAAAAAACCCAGACTGTGTAGTGGTGGGTTTACATAATGCCCTTCAATGGCTTAAAAAGAGACCTAGCACAAGGTTCCTTGCCCCACTCAGGAGCCCAGAGCAGTGAGTCTTGTACCTCTCGGTGCCATTCTTTTTTTCTTTTTAACCCCTTGCTTGCATAAAATAATTGCTGCTCTTTTTATGCCAAGAAGTTCCTGTTTATAAGCTGATGTTAGACAGCTAATTGGGTATCTTAGAACAGTGGCTTTTGAACTTTTTGATTGGATCTACACTAAGAAATACAATTTGATTGAGGCCCTGTACATACATGAAGTATACACGGAAGCAAAAGTATTTATATTTACTTTCTGATACTACGTCATATATTCTAGCCTGATATAGGCTACTCAAGTCCATTTTGTAAAACAAAACCAAAACCAAAAAAGCTGATCCCAACCACTAAAATGATTGAATGATCCACTCTGGGTTGTCTCACTGAGGTTTAAAGAATTTTTAAGGAGCCACTTGTGGGTTGCCATATTCCTGGACATGATCCCCAGTTTTTCTGGTTTTGAGAATCAAATTTATCAGTCCGCTCAGTTGCCACACCAACCAGATTCATAAGCGATTTTTTAAAATGTTAATTTGCAGGACTTCCCTGTTGGTCCAGTGGTTAAGACTCTGCACTTCCAATGCAGGGGGCGTGGGTTCCATCCTGGTCAGGGAACTAAGATACCACATGCTGCCTGGAGCAGCCAGAAGATTTGGATAAAAGAAGAAAAAGAAGAAGGAGTTAATTTGCTACTTCAGCATGTAGGCGATGGATATTTTTGATGACCAGAATGTTGCCCTCCCTATCCAGAACTTTCCATTTGGATCAAAAGGAGTTGGCCATCCGTATTGAGGAATGGTGATGTACATGCATGTTTTCCCCCTAGATTTTAGAGAAACTGAAGTAGAAAAACCCTATTACCAGATTATGTAACTTTCTCTCGGAGAAGCCCCACAGAAAACACTGCCATACTTCCTTTTTTGGAGGGATTGAGGATGGGGTGATTCCCTGCCCCTTTTCCAGGTTTCAGGAAGACACACTTCCACTAATTAACACATTCTGTTTTTAGACACACTTCAGTAGATTTGATTAGTTCAGCATTTCCTACTGTTTGACAGGGTACTAACAGGTTTGTCTGGAAAACAAAAAAAAAAGTTCCTTTCCTGAATTAAACTGATCTTTGCTTACTACAAGGGCTTAAGAGTCTTTAAGATGCTAATATGCGTTAGGAATCTTAAGTGTTGTGTATGTATAAAATTTTAAAGTCCCAGGTTTTTATTTTTGTTTTTTAGGCACAATTTGGGGAAATGCATGGTGTGCTTTCCATTTTAATTATTCCTTTCTAAAACTGCATTCTAGACAAGCAAGCTGGATTTGGCTATTTCCCAAGTCTCTTTCAGACACTTTAACATGGTGGTTCCCAGACAGACGTAGGTTTCAGGGAACTGTAACACTGCAAAAGCAATATTAGGATCCATCATAAGTTACCAGTTTTTTTTTTGTTTTTTTTTTGCGGTACGCGGGCCTCTCACCGCTGTGGCCTCTCCCGTTGCGGAGCAGCTCCGGACGCGCAGGCTCAGCAGCCATGGCCCACGGGCCCAGCCTCTCCACGGCATGTGGGATCTTCCTGGACCGAGGCACGAACTCGTGTCCCCCGCATCGGCAGGCGGACTCTCAACCACTGCGCCACCAGGGAAGCCCGAGTTACCAGTTTTAAATATGCCAAGTAAAGGCATTTTAAAAAACCCACTATTTGTTACCACCATTTCAAAGAAAAGGCATTTTGACAAAAGAGTAGAATGGACAGTCTCAGAATAAGAAACATCCTACTCAGTTGATTATAGCTTCATGAAAACTATTACATACGGAATATAGATCAGCACAGGTACTAAAGTTTTCAGTGTTTGGGAACCACCCTAATTATAGCCCATCTCTTAGCATGTATTACAGTTAACTATGTGCTTGCTGGTTTTATTAGCCTCACTCAAAGGAATAAACCTTACTTCAAGTTCTGGAACTACCTTCCTTCATTCTTATTTATTGACAGTGATGATGGTCACTGTGTGACAGTGACTCACACTTAAAAAAAAATTACTTTGCTCCCTATGAAAATACTGTAAGCAGGTAACCATTCTACTTTAACGTAAGAAAAAAAGAAAGAACAAGCCAACTCCATTAGGTGCTGAGCAATTGTAGAATCTAGAATAATAGTCAAAACCTATTCCAAAGTTTATCTGTTTTAATGAGGTATACAGTTGACCCTTGAACAATGCCAGAGTTAGGGGCGCCAACCCTCTGCGCAGTTGAAAATCTGAGTGTAACTTTACAGTCAGCCCTTCGTATCCACAGTTCTGCACCTGCGGATTCAACCGTTAAGTATTTACTCTTGAAAAAAATCCACGTATAAGTGGACACGCACAGTTCAAACACTGTCTGTTCAAGAGCCAACTGTATAGTCGTGGTGATTTTGTAAAAGTGGCAAGTAGGTCACAGGACTAAATAATATTATGTACATTTTTGCCAGCCTGTTGGCTCTTAGTGAGTTGTAAATAATGGCCATGGCAGGGTTTTTGTCATGTACATTTTTATTTTTATGTCCACCATCCCACTCTCACATTTTAAATGACAAAGACCGTAAATCTGGCAACTGCACATCAAATATCCCCTCTGCTTCAGCGAGAGAAAGTGCTCTTTAGATGCAGTTTACTCCTTTAATCAAGGGGCCCATGGCCAGCAGCTCACTGGCCTGCCCTGCTGTGATAATGCTGTCAGCTGGCTATGGGAGTGGCCACCCCAGCCAGTGCTTTGACTCTTCATCCTCAGAATCCTGGGGCCAAGAGAAGAGGAGGGGAGAGGTTGGGGTTAGCAGTGTAGGTAGGGTCTTTGGAAGCAGTAAGAGGCTGAGTAGACTTGAGTGAGCAGGATATACTCTATGTCCTGTGTACTTGGAAAAATTTGTTTATTACCTAAGTATTTATGCCTCAGGCACTCTACAGTGTTGGGAATAGTACAAGATAAAAAGACCTGGCTTTTATCTTTGGAACTCAACCAGTAACGTGAGGCTGCCTGTAATAAAGACAGAGATATGATGCCAAGGGATCCTGGAGGTTGGAGGCAGAGCCCTAGGGAATTGGGGAAGTCTCCACCATCGAGGAAACATTTGAACTTTTTTTTTTTTCTTTTTTGGCTGCCTTGGGTCTTCGTTGCTGCACGTGGGCTTTCTCTAGTTGCGGCGAGCGGGGCTGCTCTTCGTTGTGGGGCACGGGCTTCTCATTGTGGTGGCTTCTCTTCTTGTGGAGCACGCATGGGCTTAGTTACTCCGCGGCATGTGGGATCTTCCCAGACCGGGGCTCGAACCCGTGTCCCCTGCATTAGCAGGCTGATTGTTAACCACTGCGCCACCAGGGAAGTCCCTGAACTGAGTCTTAAAGGGAAATTAGGAGTTGCTTGGTGAAGGGGATGGTGAGTAGATTGGGGTGATATAACATAGTGGTTAAGAACTGAGGTTCTGAAGTCAGGACACTTGTGTGGTTAGGTCAGCCCAGTGTTGGGCAAGTAATATCTGTGTGCCTCAGCTTTCTCACTGGTAAAGTGGGGAATAATAATAGTAATAGTACCCAGAGTCAGTGTTAGCTACTGTTTTCATAAAAGTTATGCTAGCATTTCAGGCAGAGGAAGTGACACAAACAAGGGAGGATTTAGTGGGTGGGGGCATATGGGAAATGGTGAGGTGTTAGTGGGACACAAGTGCAGGCTGCCTGGAGGAGAGTGGAAGGGTTGGCTGGGTTTTGTGTTCTAAGGAATTTGAATTTTATTCTGTAGAAAGCAGTTTTAAAAACTCAACTTGCTTCAGTTGATTACCATATTGAGAATCTGATACTGGAAGAGAGATGAGGGGCAATCGAAGCAAGAGGAGTGATTGGAGAATGTAAATTAAGTCAGTGACAGTAAAGATGGAAAGACTAGAGGCCCTTGGCTGGGTGAATGGATGATGCCAGGAGTTGGGATGGGCATTTGGTGGGTGGAGCAGGGGTTTTGAGTTTGTAAAAGAGTGAGGATGGGGGCCAACAGGCTGTGTGTTTGCTTTGGGTACGTTTTAGATGTTTGCTGGACATTTACTATAACTTGGCAGGTGGAAATGAGGGCCTGGAGCTCAAGAGAGAAGTTGGGAGCCATCCATTTAGATCTAGAGATGGTCATCTAGGCCATGGTTGTGACAGCGCTCCCTTAACAGATGGTCAGAGGAGTGGGATGAAAACAGGAAAAAGGGTGGTGCAAGAGAAACCCAGGCAGGAAGGAGTTTAGGGAAGTAAAGGATAGTTATCAGGGCTGGTGCCCCAGGGGGTCAGCTGAGATAAGCCCTGGATGTGGGCAGTTAGGTTTGGCCTTTAGGAGCTCAGTGCAATGCGTTCAGGTCTCCACTGAGGTCCAACACATCATTGTTCATCCTGCTTGCCACTGTCTGTCACATTGGGAAGTCTCCCTGTGGGTTTTTGTGTTTCTCTCTGTCACTACGGTGAGCAGCTCTAGGACAGGAACTAGTCGTGCTTACCTCTGTAACTCCAGCACCTGACCTCACACATACACACACACACACACACACACACACACACACACACACACAGTGAGTGCTCAGTGAGCATTTGTTGAATGAATAAATGAATCAAGGATGACTTGAATTAACTCAACAAATATTTATTGAGTGCCTTGTGTGTTTCAGGAGCTATGCTAGTCTCTAGGGATAAAGCAGTAAGAAAATAGATAAGATCCCTACGCTCGTGGGGCTTATATTTTAAAGCATGAATCAGAAGGCTAAGGGGAAGGAACAAGGCGAGACTTAACTGTCGACTGTACGAGGATGAGCTCTGTAGGCTCACCATCCACGAACTGAGCCTGGCACCCAGGAGGCATTTGATACAGCTGGGTGGCTTGAACAGGGGAGAGAGATGGTTTGAAGAGCACTGAGGTGTGGGAAGAGATTTGCTGCCTAGATGACAGGTTAGCCTTGGAGAGGGAAGAGTAAATTTGGAAATGGAGAGAAGGATATTTGAGGGAGTTCCCTCTGGGAGACATTCCCCTCTCGATTGGAGGCATTCCTCGCTGTAAAACAGGAGATGAAGTCTGAGTGGAAAAGGACCACAGGGAGAACCATCTACCAGCTCTACAGGCTTAGCTGAGAGAGGAGATCCTTTATTTGTAATTGCAGTGATCTGAGGCTCTGCAGGCTCTTTCCAGCAAAGCAAGGTGAGGAATGTGGTGAGTTGGGGTTCATCTGAGGCTGAGTGAGGATTGGCCTGGGTAGGTAGTGTGGGATAGCCAGGGGTTGAAGTCTTCAGGGAATGCTGGTGAATGTTCATGGGAGTCCAGGCTGGGTTGGGAATAAGATAAGTCCAGGGTCAGGCAAATGACCTGAAAGAATAAGGAAAGAAAGGGTTTGGGTTGGAGGAGGTGAGAACTTACACATTAGAAGGGGAAGACAGTGTTACTTCCTGTGTGCTTCCTATAATGCTGTCCTAAGTGCTGTATATACGTTAACATTTATTCTTCATGACGACCCCGTGAGCTAACTATGGAGAGGTTAAGTATCTTGCCCAAGGCTGCTGAAGTGTGTGCTTGAGCACAAAGCCCTACTGCCTTGGGAAGAAACCAGACGCAAGAGCTTCTCCCAGGCCAAGTAGCTTCACAGTAGCTTCCTGAAGTATCTGCGCCATCCTTCCCTTCTAGCAGAAGTATTTGGGGTGGCGTGGAAGGGGCCTGTGGACTGTCCCCTCCCCTTAAAAATATTTTAGGCGACAGTGTGTTGTATATAGGACTCTCAGTTTTTCCTACCTGCCTTGCTCATGCCCAGACATCCTTGAATAGGAAACAAAGAATATTTCACAATTAGAGAAGATTTTAAATGCAGGTCAGTCTCTGAGTTCTCTGAGCTCTAGTACCTTTCCTCTTCACCTGTCCTCCCCCCACTAAACTGAGAAGAGCCAGAGCATCTGGCACTTCCATCAGTTTGAAGGGAGGAGAGACTGAATAGAAGCTTGATTGATGTGTGGTGTCTCAAAGGAGGGGAATCTGGCTGTGTTGCCTGTTGCAGAAATGTTGGTAAGCGTCTGCTGTGGTTTGGGGGCTTTGACAAACAAGAAAGTGTTCTCTTCCTGGGGCGAGTCCCCATGTGTTTTTGGTGACATGGGCTCTTCTGGATAACGAGTGGACTTCAGTTGGGTAAGGAATTTTACTCCTGGCCCTCCACCTGTGTCTGAGGCCTGTGACAGATCACTCAGAGACTAGGCCCTTTGTAAACCGTTGGGGGAGACATTTTGACCTTTGCTTGGAAGCCGTTTGGAAGCACAGAGGCTTTGCAAATGAAACATGTACACAACTTCATCCTGTTGTATGAAGAAAGAATTATTTGCAGAGACAAAGTGTATATTGATGGTACCTCAACATTTTGTTTGCATTCTTTTAACATCTGGCTTTGCTCTTGAAGCAGTATGAAGGAAGGCCACTACATCCTCCTCCATCCCTTCAAGGTAAACAAATTTTCACAATTAAAAAAAAAAAAACACACCAAAACCACATACTTTTTACATTCCAAAAAAGCTTAGATATTTCAAATATTGAATTTACAGAGCAAATAGATCACCTAGCATTATTTGCTGGCAATTTTTACGTTCACTCCTCATCCTAGTGTTTTCTATTCAGGCCGTGTCTTACCTTCTGGGACTTTTGCACTTGTGCTTGGTTCACTGCCGGGGGCTAGCATTTTTGTCTTTTTTTCCCAACACTGCTAGTGTGGCCCATAGTGCATCACATTATTAACACCTTTGGTTTTTGAAATTGGTTACCTCTAATTGATTTTTTTTTTTGGCTGCATTGGGTCTTTGTTGCTGTGCACGGGCTTTCTCTAGTTGCGGTGAGTTGGGGCTGCTCTTTGTTGCGGCGCGGTGCCTTCTCTTGTTGTGGAGCACGGGCTCTAGGAACGCAGGCTTCAGTAGTTGTGGCACGTGGGCTCAGTAGTTGTGGCTCACGGGCTCTAGAGTACAGGCTCAGTAGTGGCACAGGGCTTAGTTGCTCCGCGGCATGTGGGATCTTCCCGGACCAGGGCTTGAGCCCATGTCCCCTGCGTTGACAGGCAGATTCATAACCACTGCGCCACCAGGGAAGCCCTAATTGATTTTTAATAATGTGATCTTCTTTTGTCAGATATTAAATCCTAATATTTAGTCACTGGTACTTGATAGAGCTGGTTAGGCAGAACAAACAGATAACCCATCACTGAGAGAGTGGTCCCAATGCCCTCAGGCCAGGATTAGTTGGGGTCTCTAAGACTAGTTGGCACCTTTATTTAGAAGTCAAAGTAGAAAATATAGGCTATTTATTCCTCATTTCTTCCCCCTCTGACTACTGATATTATTCTCCTGGTTAAGGGATAAGTTCATTGCTTGATTTTAGGTCATGGAACTCTTGCTGGTGTTTTTTCATTTCTCTTGTTTTGGTCAAGGGCAGTGATAGGCAGACATAGTTTAAGCTAGCAGTTATGACCCATGTTCTTCTATAGGTTCTCTCTGAGGTTCTGTGTGACCAAATTGAAAAAGACTGCTTAGAATCATACTGAGTTTTTCCATGAGGCTCTGTTGGGGAAAGGACATGAACTCACATTCATTAAGTGCCTATTATATAGCAGGTATTTCCCATGACCTCATTTAGTTCTCACTGCAGACTGAAGTGGAAATGGTTTGATCTTCATGAAAAGGATGGCATGCCTGAAACTTAGTAACTGATCTGAAACCACTAAACAAGGAAGTGGAGGAACTAGGGCTCTAACTCCAGAATGTGTTCTCTTCCCAAGCCTTCTCAGTTGCGGCACAGAATAATTTGTTCATTGATGATAAATCCCTGTTTTATAAAGCAGACTGTCTTAAATAAAATATGCACTCAAATGATGGGAACTGATGGCTTTATGGGGATCCTCACACTGCATTCATGATAAATAATAACGAGGGCAATGAGGCCGGTACTGATGGCATGCAGAGCGGGAGGTTTTTGGGGACAGTCCTGGATGGCCATTGAAAGGCATTTTTCTTCTTGAGCAACATGATATGTTAACCAAGAAAGAGAAATTACTGAGTGATTAAAAACTTTATCTCAGATAATTAATTGAAAAGCCAAATTGATTAATAAAGAGACATTTTTAAAAGGATCTTAACGGTATCGAGTTTAAGTAGTAATTCTTAAAGTGTAATCAAACAGAGAACTTATCAAAACTATAATGAAGAAAATAGAGATCATTTGTAATTAGACAGTAATTAAAGGCAAGTACATGCCCAGTGATTTTTGAGTGCTTGAAAACAATTACTTTTCTTAAGTAGGTTAAACATCTGGGTTATAAGCTTGTTTACACTATTAATTTACTTAACAAACCTGTTCTTCAGAGATGATACAAAAGTGAACTTTAGCTTGGCTGTCTGAATTATCACAAGTTCCAACTTAATGGATACTCTTTTTAAAAAATATTTTTTTACACTAAATTTTTTAAAACTGTCCCTTACTGAACAATTCAGTCCTAATGCTTCTTAGGTAGACAGAGAGGGTAGGTGACCTGGTCGGGGTGTTAGAGCCCAAGTAGGATGAGGCAACCTTCACATACAGGGAAGGTCTGGTGTGGTGTATTGGACCCAAAGAGAGGTGAGTAGGGCATTCACGTGAGCCTGGGGTGGCAACAGCACTGAGAGATTGGTTAAATACAGGAGGAGGATTGATCTAATACATATGTACATTAAGAATAATGGGAGCCAGCACCTCTCACTGTTGGAGAAGGGAGTTACAATTATAATTATCGAAAGGGAGAAAACTGGAATGAACCTTGTGATGTGAGATTGGAGTCAGAACTATTAGTGTGAACTCATGAATTTTAATAAGTATTGATAAATATAGAAATGATACAGATGTAAAATGCATGCATGTGTATTTATATACATATGTATATACATCTCTTCACTCTGTCCGTAAAGAGGGTGAGAGTGCCTGAGAGCAGCAATACCTCAGTAGCAGTGAGCACATCACGTGCCCAGATCTGGGCTTCTAAATACCATTTTCCACTAAAAGGAACCCCAACTTCTTGGACAAATGGCTGATTACGGGCTTAGAGCAGAAAAATTTTAAATGAACCTGGAATATCTTGTGCTAGAAAGCAAAGAAGTCTTCAAGAATGATGGAGATATTTCAAAAGGACACACGCCAGCTTGAAGGCACTCCCACTGGCCAAATTTGGGATAATTTGATCATCAAAATTTCAGAAGTGATAGTCATTGGTTAAAACCTATTGAATAAAAGAGAAATGTGAAGGTTCTCACAATTTCACCTACTTTGAAATAAAACCTTTGTATGGACTCATGAATAAATCCAAAATGTCTTATTTAAATTTTAAAGTACCTCCCCTCAAAATACTTATTGAATACAGAGTGGGGAAAAGACTTACTTTAGAGTCAAGAAGCACGGTAGATACCACCTTAACCAAGTGACCTGAATGAATATTACCAGTAATGGGACAAACTGAAATTGATAGGATGCAATATTGCATTGGTGATATTTGTGCCAAGGCGCATGACCCAAATCTAATCATGAGGAAACAAACATCAGACAAACCCAATTTGAGGAACATCCTACAAATTAAATGACCTGTGATCATCTTTAAAAGTTCAAGGTCGGGCTTCCCTGGTGGCGCAGTGGTTGAGAGTCCGCCTGCCAGTGCAGGGGACACGGGTTCATGCCCCGGTCCGGGAAGATCCCACATGCCGCGGAGCGGCTGGGCCCGTGAGCCATGGCCGCTGAGCCTGCGCGTCCGAAGCCTGTGCTTCACAACGGGAGAGGCCACAACAGTGAGAGGCCCGCGTACCGCAAAAAAAAAAAAGTTCAAGGTCATGAAAGTCAAAACAAGACTGAGGAACTATTTCAAACTGAAGGAGACTAAAGAGTCATGTCAACTAAATGCCACATATGATGCTGACCTGGGTCCTTTTATTTTAAAAGACCATGGCTGGGACAAGAGCAAAACTTGAATGGGCCTGAGGATTAAATGGTAGTAATGTATCAGTGTTAATTCCCTGATTTTGATAGCTGCATTTTAGTTAGTAGGAGATTTTATTTTATTGTTTAAGAAAAACATGCATTAAAGTGTTTGGAGTGATGAAGTATGAGACTGACAACTTACTCTCAATGGTTCTGGGAGAATGAGCTCTTTGTACCATACCTGCAACTTTTCTATAAGTTCGAGATTGTTTAAACATTTTAAAAGAACTTAAAAAATAATATTCTTACCTAAAATTTAAATCAGGAGAAGTACACAAAATTAAAAGTCCCCCATTTCTCATTTTAAACACCACTCCCCCCCAATCCAACTCTGTAGAGATACCGCTGTTAACAACTGATGCATATTCTTCTAGGCATTTTATTTATGTAGTAATGAATGTATATATAAGTAGATTATATTGAGTATTTATGGTATGCTGGCCATGTTGCATTCCTAGGAGTTATAATGGTCAGCAATCAAAAGGCATAGTCCTTGCCCACCTCTAGTAGCTGCGTTTTGAAAACTTTGCCTGATGGATTTTGAAAGTCAGAGAATTCCTATTTGTTCCAGTTTAAAGTCATTTAATTTGACTTTTATTATATTCCTGTATACCCTGCTTCAAGCAATGCTTTAAAAACCAGAATAGGCTTTTAAAACCTCTAAATGACTCCCCCCTCCACCCCTTTTTTTCTTTTGGCCTCTGGCAGACCTGTTTTACAAATGACCAACTTTCTATTATGAGTTTTAACAAGAATGTTTTCACTTGTTACCTCTCACATTTGAAAGAATCAAATAACTTACTTTTAGGGTATTATAATTGCAAATAGATTGTGATTTTCCCGTACTCAGTGAAGGAATGGAAATAAACCACTGCTACTCATGAGTACATATAAACTCGTATAGGATGGGAGATACGACTGAAAATTGTGAAACAGAAGGGAGTCTGTCTTTCAAAAGGAGACGAACCCATTTCTTAAAGATCAATCTGATTTATGTAATGCCTCAGTAGCAAATGACTTATTTCTCAGTTTGGATTTATATAGCCCGCAGTGTCAGATAATCACCCTCATAGCTTTGTAAAGACCGGAATGTTTCCTCCATATCACTGGCCCATACAGATCTCAAGTTCTTGCAGATGTATTAAAGGGGCCCATATGTAGAATGCCGGCTGGAATAGGAAGAGGAGTGGACTGAGTGGAGGGGATAACTGGGGCGGTGCGGTGGGGGAGGACATTGCTTCCATCCTGTCTTTCCTCACACTCTTATTGTCTTCTCTTGCTAGCCTCTTCTTGTCCAGGCTTTCACTAACGTTTTGATCTAAAACGCTTTTGAATTTAGTGAGGAGGACCTTGGGGCCTATTGCCTTAGACTGTGAGGAGGCCAGGGTCTATGTTGAATGGGCTTCAGCTTTGCGGGTTGGCATTAGCTTACCAGCAGGTTCCCCAAAATGCTGGCCACTGATTATCACTCTTGTTGAGTGTTTTAGAGAGAACTAATCAATTAGTGTTCACAGTGTTGTTTAGCAAAGTTCACGGATAGTTCAAAACCAAACACATTTTTGGTCCTAAGCTATTGGTGCTTCCCAGCCCAGTGTCAGGACACTAGTGCATCACAGAGACCTCACATGTCACAACAATGCCAGGTTTTCCCCACTGCCCAGGGTCTCACTCGCCCCCTTACTGGATTCCCATCAGTCTCGCTTCTGGCTGTTTGCCCCACCTTCCTCTTTACATTATTCCATGTCCCACCACTTGCCCTTCCATAGCAGAAGTCAGCTTCATGGGAATACTCTTTTTTTTTTTTTTTTTTGAGAATACTCTTTGCTTCTACTTTAACCTCTTCCAGGTATGTCATAAGAACGTAAAAACTTACAAATGTGGAGTAAAATAGACAGAATTGGGAAAGTAGCCCAATAAACTCTTTTTTTCCCTCAATAGTTTTTTATTGAAGTACAGTTGATTCACAGTGTTGTGTTAATTTTTGCTGTTCAGCAAAGTGACTTAGTTGTAAATATATATATATATACACATATTCTCTTTTTAATGTTCTTTCCATTATGGTTTATCATAGGATATTGAATATAGTTCCCTGTGCTATATAGTAGGACCTTGTTGTTTATCCATCCTGTATATAAAAGCTTACATCTACTAACCCCAACCTCCCACTCCATCCCTACCACAACCCCCTTCCCCTTGGCAACCAGCAATCTGTACTCTATGTCCTTGATTCTGGTTCTGTTTCATAGGTAGGTTCATTTGTGTCATATTTTAGATTGTACATATAAGTGATATCATTTGATATTTGTCTTTCTCTTTCTGACTTCACTTCGTATGATAATCTCTAATTGCATCCATGCTGCTGCAAATGGCATTATTTCATTCTTTATTATGGCTGAGTAGTATTCCATTGTATATATGTACCACATCATCTTTATCCATTCATCTGTCGATGAACATTTAGGTTATTTTCATGTCTTGGCTGTTGTGAATAGTGCTTCTGTGAACATAGGAGTGCACGTATCTTTTTGAATTATAGTTTTGCCCAGATATATGCCCGGAAGTGGGATTGCTGGATCATGTGGTAATTCTATTTTTATTTTTCTGAGGAACCTCCAGACTGTTTTCCACAGTCCAGTAAACTCTTTAATGATTACTTTGATAAATGCCACTTATGGAAAAGCTTTACAATTATAATAAATTCTATATTTAAGATGAAATTTTGAGACCTGAAAATCCTCTTTCTTTCTTTATATAGCTTTGGGTTCAGTCATCAGAACATTCTCATGTGGTGAGGCCTTCTACTTTTGCGATTTTATGTTTTGTTTTCATTTCCTGCCACATAGCAGGTGCAGCTGAGAAGTACCTTCAGAAATCACGGGAAATTCTGGCCTCATCGTTCTGCAGGGTGCAGTGATCTATCTAGAATCCAGAAGGGCTGTTAGTTGCGGGGTGGAAGGCTAGTGGCCAGCCTCAATTTGGACCTCTATCTTGTCTCATTTCCCTTTATGAAGTGTCTGTCTCACTTTTCCTTTCCTTCCTCACTCTTCCTTGTCCTCTTTCAGTCCAAACAGCATTACCTTCTCCAGCCCTCTACTTCTCACCCCTACCAGCCACTTAGTAAATGAAAGGGAATCAAAAAAAAAAAAGGAAAGAAAGGGGAAAAAAGAAAAGAAGAATCATTATAATGCAAAGTTTTTTGTTTTTTGCGGTATGCGGGCCTCTCACTGCTGTGGACTCTCCCATTGCGGAGCACAGGCTCCAGACGCCCAGGCTCAGCGGCCATGGCTCACGGGCCCAGCCGCTCCGCGGCATGTGGGATCCTCCTGGACCAGGGCAAGAACCCGTGTCCCCTGCATCGGCAGGCGGACTCTCAACCACTGCACCACCAGGGAAGCCCTATAATGCAAAGTTTTGAGCGACATACATAACTCTGTGTCTTTATGTATTGCCACATCTCTTTACATTTTTAGAGGATATGAATATTTTGTCTTTTGTATTTCAGTAAGCCATCTGTACTGTGTTTAGACTCTGTGGGTTCTTTATTGTTTCGTTATAAGAGAAGGAGGTATGGGGCAGGATCTTTTCATGTACTTGCAAATTTCAGTCAGTCCTGTATTTTATTCATGGACCACTAAGGTAAACTGGGCATGCAGGTTCAATTCTTCTCCTCTTTGTTCGGTTGCGGTGGCCAGTGTCCGGGGCCAGTCATTCCAGATTCACCTACTGCCACCTTGGATTCCCAGCCACTGGCAGAGCCCAGACAGTGTATCTTTTCTTGACTGTTGACCTGCCCCTCTGCTTCCTCTGCCCCACTGTGTTCAGAAAATACTACCAAGTTACTACTAGCTAGAGTAAGTTTTAAGTGTTGCAAAGCCGTTTGTGGAACTTGGGTTTTAATGCCTGCACCATTATTTGTAAGCATGATGTATCTCTGAGTGATTACATGTGTAACCGACCCAGGGGCTGCTTGGCCTCACTGATGCTCTTCTGTGAGAATAATTGACACTGGTAACTGCAGAGCTGCCTGCGGCTATCAAGGAGCTCTGCTACACTTATACCACCTGCTATTGTTCTCTTAGCAGCCGCCACTGCTGCTGCTTATTTTGTTTTTAATAAGTTGCCAATTACTGGGTTTTTGTAGGGATACCAACAGTTTGCTGAAATGGGCATAGGACAAATATAATTGCTTTCTAATCTTTATTTTCATTTATCCAGTGAAATTATTGATATTAAGAAGCTCTTGGCAGTTATTTTGGAAGTACTGATGCATTTTTATCTTACTAAACAGCACTGCTCAGGTTTTCCAGTTTGAAGGCGGTGTAGGAGCATGTAGCAGAGGGTACTCTTCCCAGCATACATTAATTGTGACGATGATGTTAATTTCAGGTGTATTCCACAGATGTGATCTAGGAGGCTGATCAGCTGTTCCTGACCACTGAACCACACGGGAGCGTGCTGAGCCCGTTTTCTCAATTGTTTGGCTTGTTCTCTTAGGGGAAATTGTCAGCGCCTTTTGTCTGTTTTGTTCAATGATGCATCCCAAGTGCTTGATAGAATAATAAATAATATTTGTAGCATTGTAGTAATTAAATAGATGCCATTCACAGATTAATATTAGGTGAGATCATGTTTTTATGCACCAATACTGCAAAAGATTCTTTGGTATTGACTAAAGGTCAAAAAGTTACTGATACTTTAATATGAAGAAAGAATTTACACATAATGTATTAATGTAATCACCAAAATCATGAGATTAATCGTGTTGGTTTGCCCACAGAAGCAGTAATGATCATCAACCTAGAAGCTTTAGGATCTGAGTGAGGTTCATTACTGAATCTTTAAAGTGAGTCATTAATTTGAAAATTGACATTTAAGCATTGATGGAAAAAAAGTAATTGAATAATTATTTGAAAGTTACCGTTGTTAACCAACAGAGAAATACTAGCTTTTGTGACATTCTCAGTTTACAAATTATCTAATTTTTTGAAATATAATTATTTAAAAGAGTTGGAAATGATCATTTATAGAGCATGTTCTTCTAAATTAATCAGAAAAGTAGTTTTGAATCCATAAATATACTGTCAGTGCTATTCTGATTTAGAGAACACATCAAGTGAATTTGGGCAGCCTAAAGGGATTTTGATTATTAGGAAACAGTAATTCCTTTTAGGTTCTCAGGTTAAAAGTGGATTTTATTCTTCTCATCTATCACAATACAAGGGGTCAATACAATAGTATTTAAGAGATTATGCAGCAGAACCAAATACTGGTTTCTGTTTCCAAAGTGCCTCCTTGCGTCCTTACCTCTTTAAGCCAGTTTCCTCAACTGTAGAATGAGGTTAATGGAATTTACCTCAGATGTGTGAGGATGACATATTTAGGGCAGTGTCTGACACATAATGATCACTGAAATATCAGATATTAATATGGTTATTAAAATGTCTGAGATGCTCATTCAAGAGGTTACTGGGCATTAGGAACTGTTTCTAAAGATCAGCAGAGTTTCATCTCTTTTATTTAAATCAGGGGTCCCCAACCCCTGGGCCACGGACCAGTACCAGTCCGCCGCCTGTTAGGAACCGGGCCTCACAGCAGGAGGTGAGCGGCGGACGAGCCAGCGAAGCTTCATCTGCCGCTCCCCATCACCCTCATTACCACCTGAGCCATCCCCCCATCCTCCGTCCATGGAAAAATTGTCTTCCACGAAACCAGTCCCTGGTGCCAAAAAGGTTAGGGGCCACTGATTTAAATGATTCCCTGTTTAAGAATATAATTCTTAAAAGTATTACTACAGTAGCAACAGAAAAAATAAGGAATTTGGAGCTAAACCTAGTAAGATCTCCATGGAAGAAAATGTAAACTTGTATTAGGAGACATGAAGGTGTAAATAAGCACAGAGCTCTGTCATGATCATGGGTGAGAGGGCTCAGTCATTTGAAGATGTCATTTCTCTGCAAACTGGCATTTAAGTCCACAGCAATTCCAATAAAAAACCCAGTAATTTTCCTGAAACTTTATAAGCCTATTTACATTTATTTATTTATTTATTTATTTGGTTGGTTGGTTGGTTGCTCCGGGTCTTAGTTGCGGCCTGCCAGCTCCTTAGTTGCAGCATGCGAACTCTTAGTTGCAGTATTCATGTGGTGTATAGTTCCCTGACCAGGGATCGAACCTGGCCCCCCTGCGTTGGGAGTGCAGAGTCTTAACCACTGCGCCACCAGAGAAGTCTCTGATTTTTAAATTTATACGGAAGAAAGAACAGGAATAACAAGTAGGAGGACTTACCCTACTAGATATCATGACTTACGGTAAAGCTGTAGTAATGAATACAACCTTGTATAGATGCAGCGGTAGAGATGGATCAGTGGATCAGAGTGGAAAGCCTAGACCCAGACCACCAAGCATGTATGGAATCTATGATAGAAATGGCTTCACCAGTCTATCAGTGGGAGAGGTGACAATTGACATGGCAGATTAGTAGGGGAAAGGATGGACTTTTCAACGAATGGTGCTGGCTTGCTCTATATGATTGTAATAGTCTCCTGGGGCTGCCATAACAAACTATCACAAACTGCGTGATTTATAACATCAAAAAATTACACTGTTACAGCTCTTGGGGGCTGAAAGTCAAAAATCAAGGTGTTAGCAGGGCCAGGCTCCCTCTAAAAGGCACTAGGGAAGAATCTTTCCTTATCTCTTCCAAGCTTCTGGTGTTTGCCGGCAGTCCTTGGCGTTTCTTGGCTTGTGGCTGCATCACTCCAATTTCTGCCTCCATTTCACAAGACCATCGTCACCCTGTGTGTAAGGATCTATTCAGACACTGGGTACAAAAATAAATGCCATATGGATTCAGATAAATGTAAAAAGATTTAATAATTCTAGAAACAAATACAGGAGAATATCTATGACCTTGGGACAGGGATGCTTTAATCACATCATAAAAGCACAAATCATGAATGAAAAAAGTTGATACATTCATGTTCATCATAATTAAGAACTTAATATTCATCAAATGACATTATAGTGAAAGTAAAAGAGAAACTAGGAGAAAATATTTTCAGCACATATGATCAACAAAGGATTTGAATCCAGAATACATAAAGAACTCCTATAAACCAATAAGAATAAGACCTAGTAGAAGAAAACAAATGAAATAAGAATTTCACAGTAGAGAAAAATCCAAATGTCCAATAAATACAGGGAAAAAAATGCAGCTTAATTAGTAGTCAAGGAAATGCAAGTTAAAGCACAGTGAGATAAGATTTTGTACTCATCAAATGAATAAAAATTAAAAGATTTGAAAATACCAAGAATTGGTGAGGATATGGGACAAGGAGAATTTTTATACTCTTCTGGTGGGAGTGTAAATTTTTGTAACCACTTCGGAAACAGTGTAGCAATATCCAGTAAAGTTGGAGAACGTGGACACCCTGTGACCCAGCAGTTTGAGTTGTGGGCACGAACCTACCCCCACTGAAGAACTCTTGTGTATATGTTTGTATAGGGAGACATGTTCCAGGATGTTTACGGCAACATTGCATATACTAGTAAAAACTGGAAACCTAAATGTTGGTCAGAAGGAAAATGGATAATGTGTTAAAGAAAAAAAAAAACATTGTGGTATATTAACAGTGGAACTCTGTACAACATTTACATCAATGAACTATAACACAACATAACAAATGAATTTCAGGAACATAGTATTGAGTGAGAAAAGCAAGTCACAAAAAGAGTAAAATAGTATGATTCCATTTATAAAATTCAGAATGTATACAGTCAAATATATTGTTTAGGTTATTGTTTAAGCATTATGTGGTAAAGCGAGGGGGTGATAAGCATCAACTGAGGGGCAGTTACCTGTCAGGGTGGGAAAAGGTGGGATCACAGAGGGTACCAGGGGCTCTAAGTACTGGCAGTGTTCTAGTCTTTGAGTACTGCGTACACGGATATTCTTTTGTATGTATTAAATATTTAATAATAAAAAATTTTTAAACTTTGAAAAAGTTACCCTCATAAGTTTTATTGTTTTTAAGAGCAGAAAAATAACAGAAATGTCAGGTCTCCATCCAAAAATTCAAGCACTGAATACCATGTGTTTTGAATTCTTTGTCGCTGAGAGATGCTTGAAACAGGGAGAAGGAAAAGGCGGGCCCAGTGATCCTTGTCTGTCTCACGTCTCTGGCATTGAGGAGGCTTCTGCCACTGCAGACGTGACATTTGTGTCTTAAGACTCTGCTGAAGGGGCTTTTAACGGCCTGTGAAAGCATATTCACATTCTTAGCGAAGCAACAATATGCCCATCTCCTATTCATTTTTTTCTTGGCATCTGAGTAACTGAGCCAGATGGAAAATGTTTCCCACATTAGGTTCTATTTCGACATGTCAGCCATTTAATTTTATTGTCCCTTATCTCCTGTTGATAAGACTTCAAAATGTGAGTGGTTGACTAAGAGAGTCCAATTTATTCTAGTCAAGGTTGATAGCAGCCTGTTCTTGGGGCAGACTTCCTTTAGAACATTTACTTTCCCACTAAGTTCTCCAGTACAGAAGCTTTTAATGATAGCTTACACCTGCCCCTTTCCGTTCAAATCATGTACTGAATAGAGAGTAAGAACACAATAAATAAAACTAGCTTTCATTTCTTCCAGCCCATCTGGACATGTAGTCATCTGGGTAGCAAGAAAGAGCTCAAACCTTTATCTCACCAAAATAACATGGAAAATTCAATATTAAGCAAAAGAAAAAGTTTAAATTAAGAACATGGGCTTGGCATCAGACAAGCCTAGGTTCAAGCCTCAGATCTGCCTCTTAGTGTAAACCCTTTGTAATTTACTTAAAGTCTCTGAACCTCAGGTTTCTCACTTATAAAATGCGAATGTTGATAGTTCCAATCTCATAGTTTCAAGGATTAAAGAACTAATAGATATAAAACATGTGATTGTTACTCTTGGACCAGCCCTAATTTTCATACAAAAAGCAGGCACAGGTTGGGCCCTTTGGTCAGGTATTTCTCCTGCCTCCCCATCTGCCCCTCAGGTTTCACAGGGCACGTCATCTCTACTTGCCATTATCTATCTAGTTGTGTGAGCATGGGCAAATCTCATAAAATCTCTGAAATGTTTTCTTCAACTATAAAACAGAGATGGCAATATCTGTGTCACAGTTTTGCTACACAGATCAAATAGTCAAGTGAGATGAGGCAGTGGTCATGAAAATGCTCTGTTCTCTGTAGCAGTGTGGGAACCTGTCCATTCCACCCCACCCGCTGCCAAGCAAGCCTGTTAATGTTTGTCGAGTGACAGAGTTTTATCTTCATAAAATAGCTTTGAAGGTACATGGCTCAGACAGTCTTTGCTTAAAATTGATAAGAGAGTTTGTGAATCTATTTCTGCTTGCAGATTCATTGAGAACTATTTGATACTTTGGTCAAAATTATTTGCTGTAACTTTTTTTATGCATTGCTTTCAGTGGTGAAAACAAGTAGGTGAGTGTAGAGTCTTATCACTTCCTAAACATTTCTTCTTTACTGCAGTGGAGACAGTGTTAGAATCTTAAATAAAGGTGAGGATAGAAACTATTAACAGACTCTTGGTAACATTCTTTGATACTCATCTTCCCTAGAACTTAAAGTCCGTTAAATTGTAAAGAAGATAAAGTGGTTTTATAAGCTGTGGTTTGCTAAGACTTATATCATCTTTAGATTTGTCTTTTGCTGTCCTCTCTTCCTACTCTCTGGAGAAACTCATTCCTCCTGGGACTTGGGCTACTGTCTCTGTGCCCTGTAAAATTCCTGATTCTTGTTACCAGCTCCACTGTTCCTCTAAGTTTCCAAGCCCCGCTCACCATTTTTATCTGGATGCCCGTGGGCATACAAGTGTTGCCATATCCCAGACTGAACTCATTATCTCTTGCCTCCTTCCCCCAGCCCCACATCTATAGTCTACCGCCTGCGTGCTCACTCTTGATTTATAGCCCGTTCTTTACCAGTTAACCCTAGTCCAGGAACCTGGATAATTCTTTGTTTTGGGCGCCTGTCCTGTGCATTGTAGAGTGTTTAGCAGCATTTGTGGCCTTAACCCACTAGATGCCAGTAGGACGCTGGCCCCCTCAGTGGTGACAATCAAATATGTCTCCACACACTGCCATATGTCCCCTGGGGGGCAAAATCACCCCTGTTGAAAATGACTGTCTTAACACTTTTTCTCTTTTTCTCTTACCTCTCACATTTAGTCAGTTACCAAGCCCTTTTTTTTTTTTTTTTT
>NW_020172451.1:8352549-8363144 GCF_003031525.2 Neophocaena asiaeorientalis asiaeorientalis | reverse complement strand
TTTTTTTTGGCGGTACACGGGCCTCTCACTGCTGTGGCCTCTCCCGTTGCGGAGCACAGGCTCAGCGGCCATGGCTCACGGGCCCAGCCGCTCCGCGGCACGTGGGATCTTCCCAGACAGGGGCACGAACCCGTGTCCCCTGCATCGGCAGGCGGACTCTCAACCACTGCGCCAGCAGGGAAGCCCTACCAAGCCCTTTTGATTCTGCTTCCTGAATATCTTTCTGAGATTTCATCTTTCCTTTTTATTCTCTTTGCTCATGCCTTAGTGCAGGCTCTTTTCTCCTGCCTGAACTATTTTAGTAGTACTAAGAACACCACCTGTATTGAGTACCTCACACGCTTTACATGTATTTACATATAATCCTCACCACAAACTTATTGTCGGTCTCTCAGTTGCGAGCAACCTAAATCTAGCTCAAACATTTAAACCAAAAGAGGAACTTAAGGACCTGTGGTACTAGGAAGCCCAGGACTGTACCCCACTCTGGACCTCTAGGCTGTGCTTGCCTGTGCTTGGCTTCAGTCTGACAGTCTTTCCCTGCAGGGCAGCCAGAGGCCCTGGCAACTGTTAGCCCCGCACTGTCCTTACAGACCTCCATCCCAGAGAGAACATCAGGAGGGTGTCACCAGAACTCTGGCAGCAGTCCGCAGAGGCCAGTTCCTCACCTACCACAGAAATGTGTAGAGAGATAGTCTCCATTTGACATATAAGGAAACTGAGGCTCTGGGAGGGGAGCCCTGCACCTAAGGTTACCTTGTGGGTGGAGCTGGGTGCGGTCTGACCCCAAAGCCTAACTCTTTCTCCTGCTGTGTGCTGTATCCTAATGCATCTGTCCTTCGGTCTATCTCTTCTCCTGCTGCATAGGCTTCTTTCTCTTCAAAGGTTAGCTTTCTAAAATGAAAATTTGGTTGTTTAAAATTTAGGTTACATCGCTTAGTAGATTTCTTCAATGCTCCCTCACCAAGATAAAGTCCAAATCTAGCCTGAAAGACAAAGCCCTTTGTACTGGCCCCTGCTTACCTTAGAACTGGCTCCTGTTATTTCCCTAGCTGTATATTTAAGGCTCCAGCCACCCACTGCTTTAAAGCTGCATGCTTTTGTGGTTTCTGCAGTCTCGTGGAGTGGCCAAGGTCACTGGGAAACAGACAGACCTGTGTTTGAATATTGGTACCTACCTGTTCTGTGACCTTGGGCCCTGCCTGGACCGCCCTGCCCACCATGTCCCCCTAGCTGAGGTCTGTCTTTAGGACGGTGAATGTGGCCCTTGCTGGAGAGGCCTTGTTGGCCCCTCAGTGCCTCTACCCTCTTCACCTTCCATTCTCAGCCTCTGCACATACTGCTGTTAACACTTTCATTAGTATCCTTATTGCCAGCACCCATTATTTTTTAAAGGCATACCTTAGGGAACAGATTAGCTTGGCGTTTTTATGGCCTTTGGGTATGGACACAGGCCAAGGTTGTGGTCTCTGTGTACTGGGTTTCTGCATGCTTCCAGCATGCGTCAGCTTGCCTTGTAGCTGTGGCTTTGCTCTGGCCTGTGTGCCTTGCCTTACACCAGCCGGGTATTTCTGATTTCTTTTTCAAATTGTCTTAAGTAGTGCTGTCCGGTAGAATTTTCTGTGGTGATAGAAATGTTCTGTATCTGTGCTATCCAGTCAGGTAGCCAGGAGCCACGTGTGGCTCTTGAACATTTGAGATGTGTGACTGAGGAAGTAATTTTATTTAATTTTGGTCAATTTACGTGTGGCTAGTAGCCACCATATTGTACATCTCTGGTCTTGACTGTTAACTACTTAACCCTTCCTATTAAATGAGGCTTTACGTCTTCTCATAATTTGGAACTTCTGATGTCCTTCTGCTCTTTTGTGGAAAATTGTTTTGTACTTCAGTGCCTGATGCATCTAGAGTAGTAAACTTGTATTAAAATTGAGTAAAATACTTAATGTCACTGAACTGTATACGTCAAAATGGTGAATTTTATATCATGTGTATTTTACCACAACAAAAAAAAAAAAAATGAAAGATTGCCTGCATGGTGAATGGTTGTAAAATCTACAGTGAAGAGCCATCAGGGAGGTTTTTGCTGAGGAGAGAGTACCCTCAGTATGACAGGCATGAGCAGTGGCCCAGGGGAGAGGGGTGACAAGTGGCTTCCTGACCTGGACCTGGAGAGGCTGGTGAGCAAGTAGGCGCCCGGCCTTGAAGAGCCCCAGACGGCAGGCTAAGGAGATGAGGCTTGGTCCTGAAAGCTGAGGGATTGTAAGCAAGCAAATGACATGTTTGGATTTTATTTTTATAAAGATCACTCTGGGGCTGCTCTGTGGAAAATGTATCGGAGTGTGGCAAAACTGGACCATGGGAGACACAATCAGGCTGATAACAACCACAGTGATAATAATAGCAGCTACCATTCAGTGTTGCAGCGATGCAGGAGGAGGTGATGCTGAGAGCCTGAGAGTGCTTGACGGGGTTGGGAAAGATGCCGTCTCTTATTTGAAAAATAAGATGTCCTTATTTGAAGAGGTCTTTATCTACTTTGCATTGTGTAGGAATAGCTAATCCAAAGCCAAGTTATCTTGTTCTTTAATCACTCTTTAAATATGGAAAAAAGAACTCTCAATTAATATGACAAATGATAAAAATATATAAGGTCTTTTCCTTAAAAAATAATGTACATAGGTATTGGTGGGGGAGAGGGATGGCGGTGGCTATAAAAGGGTAGCCCAAGGGATTCTTGTAACGGAACTGTTCTGTACCTTACTATGGTGTATGGTGGTGGTTGTTCGAATTCACCCATGACAGACTGCCTAGAACTGAATACACACATGCGCACACAGGCACAGATGAGTACATTATAAAGCTAGTGAAATCTTAATAAGGTTGGTGGATTATATCAATGTCAATTTCCTAGTTGTGATATTGTGCCGTGGTTACGTAAGAGTTACCATTGGAGGAGGCTGAGTGAAGAGGATACAGGGTCTCTCTGTGTTATTTCTTACAACTGCATGTGAATCCACAATTACCTCAAAAAGTTGAAAAGAAAAACAACAAAAAAATTGAATAAAGCAGACCTCCTTGGAGCTCCTGATTTTCAGTATTTTCCTTTTATTTGGATGTTTCTTCAGTAATAATTTTCTATAGAAGTGACTTGATTACATTTGACACATTGCTAAAGAATGTTTAGCTGTTTTGTCAGTTCTGAGATATACATTTTTTCCTTACCTTTTAACATCTTTGAAATAAGGATGCATCTTACAATTCATGGAGACTTGGCATTGAGTCAGCTTAACTGGCAGCCGTTTTTCTTAATGGTACCTAAAATGTGGGTGTGTCCTACAATCACTGGTGTCCTACATTTGATACGTTTGATTCCTGAGTCATTTGACCCTCTGGAAAAGAATAGAGGCTGGTAAAAGTTTTGTTTGACACACTTGTGTGTATGTGTGTGTGATTTTTCAGTTATTAAGCTTGTGTTTCTCAGCTCCAAGCCCACCCTTCTGTACTCTGTTTCGTGATGTGAAAGCTGGGATTCTACCAACCACATGTGTGCTTGCCGCCTAGCTCTTTGTCAGGCTGTAGCAACAGGGCGTGTGAGAGGCTGACTGCAGGGCCTCTTTCTTCTTCCTGTCTGCTTCCTCTTCCCATGAGGGTCACTTGAGCAATACTTCTTTGCCCCAGCGGCAGCAGCAGGGGCTTCCTGTAGCAGCAGCTGAATGCACTTTCCAGTGTTTCCAACACTTGCAGGACCAGCTACCCTGCACCACCACCCCCGCCCCCCGAGGCCTTGGCACCCACCCAAGCCCCCTTCTTCCCCAGCCCTAGGGCTGCTGTTACCTCTGCGGTACCTTAGCACTCGCTCTGTCTCTCTCTCTCTTTGATTTTTCAGTGACTAGTTAATAACTCTGTACCTAGTTAGCGATACTTTTCATTGAAACCTCTCTGTTAGGGGCTTCCCTGGTGGCAGAGTGGTTAAGAATCTGCCTGCCAATGCAGGGGACACGGGTTCAAGCCCTGGTCCCGGAAGATCCCACATGCCGCGGAGCAACTAAGCCCATGCGCCACAACTACTGAGACTGCGCTCTAGAGCCCGTGAGCCACAACTGCTGAGCCCATGTGCCATAACTACTGAAACCCATGTGTCTAGAGCCCGTGCTCCACAACAAGAGAAGCCACCGCAATGAGAAGCCTGTGCACCGCAACGAAGAGTAGCCCCCACTCGACACAACTAGAGAAAGCCCGCCTAGCAACGAAGACCCAATGCAGCCAAAAATAAATAAATCTATATATCTAGCTATTGACTTATTTAAAAAGAAACAAAAACAAAAAAACCTCTCTGTTAAAACAACACGTGCAGTCTCTCTCCCGCGGGGATCGTGCCTAATCCTGGGAAGACCAGCAGAACCAGCAGGATGTGCGTGGCCTGCATCCCAGCTCCTCTCACACTTGCTCTCCCCTCTGCAGCCAGGGCCCTTTTTGAAATAGAAATCTGATACCAGCAGTGGATTCCCATGCTCTGAGGAAAAAAGAAAATTGGTCGACAGCCCCTGCAGGCCCCGTGAACAGCCCAGTCTCACCTCACACTTCACTTCCCCTGCCTTTGTGACCCAGCCACACTGGTCTTATTTCAGTTCCTCAACAGCCCGGTTTCGTCCTGCTGCACAGCCTTGGCCGGGGCTTCCCCCTCTGCCTGGACATGCCCACGACCCCCGCCCCTCCCCAGTTTGCCCTTTCTTCCATTAAGTCTCAGTGTAATTGTAACCTCCTTGGGAGCATCCTTTTCCCCGCCCCACCCCCAGATCTGTGCTCCCCACCATGTGCACTTATGGTACCTGTACCCTTTTCAGCACTTACCACAGCCTCAGTGGACATTTATATATGTTTCTCTCTTCCCCAGCTGCACCGTTAGTTTCATGAGGGCAGGACTAAGTCAGCGTTTGGTTTTCTCTTGTTTCTTTTCTTGACTGTGGTGTTCCCAGTAAGAAATGCCTGACGCATCTATGTACTCAAATAATTGTTGAATGAACAGGGATATTGTAAAATAAATATTTATTAAATGTTGGAAGGGACCATTTGGTGATATCCTGATGGTGAATTAATTTTTATTATAAGCTAAAAATTTTTGAGAAAGTCTCTCTTGCTGTGAGTTAAAATACGTCAATAAAAATACTGACAAGTAGGGCTTCCTTGGAGGCACAGTGGTTAAGAATCCACCTGCCAATGCAGGGGACATGGGTTTGAGCCCTGGTCCGGGAAGATCCCACATGCCGTGGAGGGACTAAGCCTGTACGCCACAACTACTGAGCACGTGAGCCACAACTGCTGAGCCCATGTGCCATAACTACTGAAACCCATGTGCCTAGAGCCCGTGCTCCGCGACAAGAGAAGCCACCACAATGAGAAGCCTGCGCACTGCAATGAAGAGTAGCCCCTGCTCGCCGCAACTAGAGAAAGCCTGCGCAGCAATGAAGACCCAACACAGCCAAAAATTAAAAAAAAAAAAATTAGGGCTGTTTTTTTCCCAAAAAAAATACAAGTAGCCAAACTACAAGAAAAAAATTCACTTACTAAACTGGAAGTCATAGTATGTTGTTAGATTGCTGCCTTCTGAGATATTCAGATGGAAAAACAATATGAAGACCTGTGTACCCTCATTAAAGTCTAATTCTGTATTACCACCTCTTCCTCAAAAGACAGAAGTAGAAGTTATCCTACTTCCTTTCTTTGAGTTGCCATTAGTCTCAAATTGGAGATTTTGCTACAACTTGAACCCACAATATCTGCATTTCTATAACTGTTTCTCTTAATTGAGTACTGTGCCCTGTGTATGACTTTGCTTCCTTTCCTCTGTCTTCTCAAGGTCTTGGTCACACGGGCAAAAGCCTTGTCCTCGAGCTGGGTATACCCTACATATATCCCTTCTGCAGCTTATTACCATACTCTGAAAATTCCGTCTGACCTTGGAAGCATTTCCTTCATTGCTTCTTGTCTTCCATCACTGTGTTATTGGCATCAACCTTTTGGTAGCTAACAATTAAAAAGTAGAGACTGTTTTTTGATACTTGTCCCACGTAATAGTTCCCAAATTATTCTATTGAAATTGGATTTTACTAGTTCTGTAAAATCACCATAAAATGTTAGGACTGAAAGTAACCCGACATCATCTAGCCAAATTCCTTCTCTCACGTGTGTGACCCAGAGCTGGTGAGTGTTGGATGCAGAGCCAGGGCTCCAGATGCTCTGCCTCATGTGTTCAGTGACAGTGTGGGCTGCACACCTACTGTGTGTAAGGCAGTGTCAGGAACGAATGCACAGTGTGGCTATGTGATTTCTTTCTAAGCCAGTCCTCTAGGATTTATGCATCCAGATTAGCATTGTTTTCATAAAGCAGGCTGTTCAGATATTGAAAAAAGTGCCCTAGCACTGGTATAGTCTGAAAGGGGAGTTACTAAACTATTTGACCCAAGGAAATGTTACTGGACTAAACACAGAGATGTCTTCAAGATAACTGCTTTGAAGAGGGCAAAACTTATTTGTCACAGTAAATCCTGGTATGATTGTTAAATTCTCAGGCTTATTTCTTTTTTTTTTTGCGGTACACGGGCCTCTCACTGTTGTGGCCTCTCCCGTTGCGGAGCACAGGCTCTGGACGCACAGGCTCAGCGGCCATGGCTCACGGGCCCAGCCGCTCTGTGGCATGTGGAATCTTCCCAGACCGGAGCACGAACCCGTGTCCCCTGCATCGGCAGGTGGACTCTCAACCACTGTGCCACCAGGGAAGCCCATCTCAGGCTTATTTCTTTATAATAGTTTATAGAGTTAGGGCTACTGTTTTCAGGGTGCTTATAATATTCTTAGAGACAGTGACCTAATTTAATAATACTAGAAATAATTGTAAAATCCTATTACATGGCAACGTATTGATGACTAGGTGATAGTGAAGAATTCTGAGCAGGGCAGGGAAGTGCTGTCAAGAAGGCTTCTGTAGGAGAGAGACTCAAGCCAGCCCAGAGACGGTTGGACAGACATCCTCTTTATTTCTTAGTATTCGCAAGTATTTACTGAGTGCCTTTCTTGGACTAAACATGGGTGGCACAGGGTGACCAGGGAAAAGGCAGAAGGTGGCAGTGGGTTCTAGTAACAGGAAGTGAAGGTTTGTTTGGGGAGGCAGGAAGAGGAGATGGAGATGTAAATTGAGGCCACAGGCAGGGCAGGCTTTACAAGCCAGGCTCAGAAGTGGAGGCTTGATCCTGATGGGTAGAGTGAGTTCAGTCAGTGTCCAAACCAGGACACTTTTGAGGAGCAACAGGCTTAAACCAGACGTCCTAGGCATTCTGGGAAGCAGGCTCATGGGGCAGATGACATCATATATACCCACAAAAGAGTGAAGTTGTTGTCAGAGGCAGTTATCTGATTAAAAGTCAAATGAACCTTTATTGTTATAGTTACCCCATTGTGTAGAAATTGTCATTTACCAGTTCCTGTCCCTGGGAGAGCAGGCTGAGCCCATCGAAGTCAGGACCTGTGTCTGGTTCCCAGGGCTAGGATAATACTGGGCACTTAGAAGGTGGACAGTCAATATTTGCTTAAAAAAAAATGAATAAGTGCTTGGGGCCTACAGGAATCCTTGCATTGGATCTAACAGGAAGACGTGGAGGGGCTGGGACTTGGGTGGGGAAACTTCAGCTAGATGGAAACAATATACTGTTGGCCCTCCATGTCCGCGGGTTCCCTATCCCAGGTTGGCTGAATTCACGGATGCGGAACCCGCGGATACGGAGGGCCGACTGTACTCCGTCGTTTGTATAAGGGACTGGAACATCCGAAGATTTGGTGTCCATGGGGGCTCCTGGAACCAGTCCTCTGTGGATACCAAGGGACAGCTGTTTGAAGGAGCAAGAGTCATTTCTGGAGGTGGAAATCACCTTAAGCAAAGGTCCAGGCTTGGGAATGCGGGCTGGAGGAGGCCCAGCAGGAGGCTGGAGGTTCTTTGATTGCAGTGGGAGGACAGAGAGTCCTGGACATGATAGCAGGTGCTGTTAGGTGTTCGCTGTGGACCCCTCCCCCCAACCCCATGCCAGCACCTACTCTTCTAACTGCCTTTTACCCTGCAGACTTCAGCTAAATACTTTGGTGTCAACAGTGGCCACACGGATCTTAACTGTGCCTTTCACTTAACAAGTTGGTTCCCTTCCTGTGCCTTTTAGACTGGTTCTTCCCTCTCTAGAACATCCTTCCCCCACGTGGCTTTTTTTTCAAATATCACCTTCTCAGAAGCTTTCCCTTACCTTATCCGGAAGAACCCATTCTCTGACCTCTCCGCATTCTGTCCTATTACCCTGCCTGCTTTATTTTCTTCATCGGTCGCTACTAAAATCATATTATTCATTAGTTAGTTGGCTTACTGCCGGTTTTCTCTTACTGGAGTGTGAACACCATTTCCATCTTTTTCTCCTGTATCCTGAGTACCCAGAACAAGGTGTGGCCTATAGGAGGCACTAAATGATTGCATGGAGAAAAATGGTTTATTACACAGGGAAGCCCTTCCTTTTGAAAAAATCATTAGGAAACATAGGAACTTTATTAGCAACAGTTTATGCTACAGCTCACAGCTGATCTTGCTGAGAACTGCTGTTATAGTAGGTGAGGGGTAGAAGTTGGAGCATTTTAGCATTTCCTAGCCTGGATGCTCTGGCCTCCTGAATCCTAAATCTATAGTACTGGTTACTTGTGGGTTATGGAAAGTGTAGTGGGGAATCCTTGTTGAAGGATCCCCAGATTCTTGATAACCATGAACCAGGCCACAATGTTCCTGGAGCTGAAGCCGGAATCCCGAGTATGACCAGGATGTAAGGCAGGGCGGTGTATATGTACTCAGGTGCTCTTTCCTCTCCATTGGAGAGAGGGGTGGAGGTTGAGCCCCCTTCCCTCCCCAGCCCCACCTTCTGGGGAGCCTTTGTCACTCTGTCAACATTAGAGTGACTTAGAAGAGGGAGGGAGGAACTGTTTGAATTTTCCCTGCTGGAGGCAGAAAATCGTTTTGTTAGCCTTGCGTGCTCACTGTTGTTCAAGTGTTTGCTTAAGTCATTTTATCTTCTTGGAAATTTTTCTCCCTTTTGGTTAGCACTTCTGTGGTTTAGTTCTGGTGCATAGTGTTTGATTTCCCTTCTTGTTTCATCCTTTTTTTTTTTTTTTTTTTTTTAAAGTAGCAAAAGATGTACATACAAGAGTGGAAAGCTTAACTGTGGAAACCCCAAGTTGGCCAGAAAAATTGGCAGGAATTGTGAACGCACTCACTTTCCTTTCCCTTTTAAAGCCTTTGTTTTAGGAAAAAGGAAATTGGTGTATTTGGAGAGCGGTTGTTAGCTTTTCAAGACTGGGCTTGTTGGTCTCATTTGCTAAGGGCCCAGAGCGTGTCAAATAAAGTGAGTGAAAAACATAAAGCTAAAGGAGGCATGTAACGGAAAGCAAATAACTATACATTTTAACCCCAAAGCCCCACCTAATATGCTTTTAGCGAGAGGGCTTGGCTGTTTCTGGCTGTTTCTTGGCTGTTTCTGGGAAGCTTCAGGTTTCCTGATGATGGTGGAATCCCTGTAAGGCATCCCATCTCCTGCCCTTCCCAGCTCACCCCACCGTCACCGCCAGTTTTCTTGATACCTGTAGCATTCTATCTTGTGTGTAGACGCTCAGGCCCCGCCAGCATGTCGAAGACTCCGGTTCTTCCACTACTCCCTGTGACACAACATAGCATATAGTTTCTCTTTGTCAGGGCGGTGGTTTCCTTCTTTCGGGTGTATGAACTGTCTGACAGTAGTACTTACCTATACTCCTAAGACAGATCCTGGGTGTCTGCTGGTGTTTCAGGAGCTGTGTTCCTACACCGGCTGAGTGCTCAGGAAACTTGTAAACGCAGATTTGTTTCGTTGCTGGTTTTCTCTTAGGTAAAGATAATTGGCTCCCTTCTTGCCCCCTTTATTGACTCCTGTCTACCTCCTGGCTCCCATTGGACATTCTGCCCCAATCTGTCCTTATTCCAGGTTTCCTGTGTTTTAGAGTTAGGTGGTTGCTTGGTGAGCCTGGAATCCATATAAGGGGTGATTTAATTGAAGGATTTTGATGGCTAATGTCCTGGAGTTAAGGTGTCCTGGCCCATCCATCTCTTTTTCCATTTTAGGGTGTAGCCAGGAGGCAGGATGATGGCTCATACCTAATAATGTGGGCACTTTCAACCCCAGGAGAATTGGAGACAGCAACAAATTCTTGCTCTTTGGAGTCTCCCCTGACCTTCTCTCTCTTCACACCATCTCATAGCCCCTCGTGGAGGTAAAAGTTGCGAGTCCCTGAAACCTCTTAATTGTCCATTTGCAGCTTATCGCTTGAGGAAGTTTTCATTCTATCATGGCTTATCTGGATAGCCTGTATCTTCATATTTGGTGGACTGCACAGTTCCCTCTGTGTACCACTATCCAAAATGCTGAGGTGTCAGGAATAAAAGGGGTTTAAAGGGGATGGGGAGATGACCAAGGGGAAATTTCTTGGCTATTTGAAGGCCTTGATTGGAAACAAAAGAAAGGAGTTGGATTTGAAATCCA
>NW_020172451.1:8296643-8352483 GCF_003031525.2 Neophocaena asiaeorientalis asiaeorientalis | reverse complement strand
TTGTCTGGGGGATGGAGGGCTCTCACGGGGAATCAGGTTCCCGTGCTGAAGCCAAACAGTGACGCTTCTTGTGAAGTCAGGATAGCATCACTGCCTTGACCGCCCATGTGACTTCCAGATCCATTTTATATTGCTTACTCAAATAAAATAGATTTTAAAAAAATTTAAACTTCTTGTTTTGAAATAACTGTAGATTCACATGCAGTTGTAAGAAATAATATGGTGGTTAAAAAAAAAAAAGGGTTTTAAGAAATAATCTTGTGTACCCTCTACCATTTCCCCCCAGTGGTAACATCTTACTCTCTCTTTTTTCAAATTAACTATATATCCCCCAGGCTGTGTGCATTTGATCTCTGTGACTCATTTATTTTGTAACTGGAAGTTTGTACTTCTTAATCCCTTACCTATTTCACTCATCCTCCCACCCCCACTTCTCTGGCCATCACCTGTTTGTCCTCTGTGTCTGTGAGTCTGTTCTGTTTTGTCCTGTTTGTTCTTTTGTTCTGTTTTTTAGATTCCACATGTAAGTGAAGTCATACGGTATTTGACTTTCTCTGTTTGATTTATTTCACTTAGCATGATACCCTCTAGGTCCATCCAGGTTGTTGCATATGGCAAGATTTCATTCTTTTTTATGGCTGAGTAATATTCCATTGTGTATATATATCATGTCTTCTTTGTTTCTTTTTTCTTTCTTTTTTTTTTTTTTTGCGGTACGCGGGCCTCCCACTGTTGTGGCCTCTCCCATTGCGGAGCACAGGCTCAGCGGCCATGGCTCACAGGCCCGGCCGCTCCGCGGCATGTGGGATCTTCCTGGACCGGGGCACGAACCCATGTCCCCTGCATTGGCAGGCGGACTCTCAACCACTGCGCCATCAGGGAAGCCCCTATCATGTTTTCTTTATCCACTCATCTATCAGTGGACACTTAGGTGGCTTCTGTATCTTGGCTCTTGTAAACAATGCTGCAGTGAACATAGGGGTGCATATACTTTTTCCAATTAGTATTTTTGTTTTCTTCAGAAAAATACCCAGAAGTTGAATTGCTGGATTGTATGGTAACTGTATTTTTAATTTTTTTGAGGAACCTCCATACTGCTTTCCATAGTGGCTGCATTGGTTTACATTCCCACCAACAGTGTACCAGGGTTCCCTTTTCTCCACATCCTCACCACCACTCATTTGTTGTCTTTTTTTTTTTTTGCGGTACGCGGGCCTCTCACTATTGTGGCCTCTCCCGTTGTAGAGCACAGGCTCCGAACGCGCAGGCTCAGCGGCCATGGCTCACGGGCCCAGCCGCTCTGTGGCATGTGGGATCTTCCCACACCGGGGCACGAACCCGTGTCCCCTGCATCGGCAGGCGGACCCTCAACCACTGCGCCACCAAGGAAGCCCTGCTCATTTTTTAAATCAAGTTTTTGTTTTTTTTTGTTTTGGATGTTGAGTTGTATGAGTTCATTTTGGATATTAACCCCTTATCAGATGTATCATTTGCAAATATAGTCTTTAAAATTGAATTTATCTGGTCAAAAAAGTTATACAATTGTCTTACAACCACCCAGCTTTTCCTTTTCTGATGCTGTAGTGTTACTAGTTTTTTTTAATGTTTCTTTCCAGGGAGTGTCTGTTCATATATAAAGAACTACATGTAAGCCCTCTTTTTCTTACATGGTAATTAAAGTAAACTTGTTTGCAGCTTGCTTTTTGAATTTAACAATATATCTTGAAGATCTATTTTCATTAGTACATAAAGAGCTTCCTTTTATAATTATATAGTATTCCTTGTGTGGATAAGCTATAATTCATATAACCAGCTTCCTAATTGATGGACTGACTGTTTCCGATATTTTGCCATTACAAACATGTTGCAGCAAATATCCTTTACATGCATAATCTCCCACATGTGCAGTTATTTTCCTGTGATATGCTCCTAAAAGTGAAATAGCTGAGTCAAAGACTATGTACACTTTAATTTTGAGAGAAAACTTTCAAATTGTCCTCTAGAGAGATTTTACTAGTTTATATTCTCACCAGCAACATATGTGAATCCCTTTTTCCCTGGCACCTTTGACAGCACTGTGTTTTTACAAATTTTGTCTTTGACAGTTTGGTAAGTGAAAAGTGGTATCCCAGTACAGTTTTAATATGGTGTTCTCTTATGCGGAATGCAGTAGACCATCTTTTCATGTTTTAGATGTGATCTGTGAACTATGTGTTCATTTCCTTCACCTACTTTTCTATTGGATTGTTGGCCTTTTCCTTATTGATTTGTAGGAGCTCTTTATGTATTACGGAACCTAGCTCTTTGTGATATAAATTGCTAATATATTTTTCCCAGCAAATACTGATCTTGCTCCTGGTGGGTTTTATCATAATAATTGTTTTAAAGTTTTTAAATATCTGTATTTTATATAGATACAACAATCATTTGTTTATGAGATCTGAGTTTGTATCACAGTTAGAAAGTCTTTGTTCACTCTGTAATTCTGAAAAGAAAAATTAGCCAGCTTCTTCAGTGCTTTATTGATTTCCTTCCTTCCTTCTTCCATTTATATTTAAACCTTTCCTTCATCTGGAGTTTATTTTCATGTAAGGTGTTGAGATATGGGTCTTAATTCTCTAGAGAGTCATGGTGGTTCTTGAGTATGTCTCAGAAATGGTGTGTATCTCATACCCCCTGTGTATCAACCACAGCCCCTCATCTGGTGCTTTATGTATAATAGATGCTTGATATGGAGGAGAAGGGGGAAGACACCGCTGCCAGAAGCAGCAGCAGCAGCCGATAGGCTGGGTATTGTAAGGTGCTTTCATTCATCATATCTAATCAGCACAACCAGTCTTCAAGATAACTAGTATAACCCCCATTTTATAGATGCAGAAACTGACTTAGAAGCCAGGTAATTTGCCCAAGTTCCTACCATTAGTGTTTGAGAGATACATGTAATTTGATCTTGAAGCTGTCAGACTTCAAAGATTATGTGTTTTCTCTTCACCTGGTGACCTTGGTAGAGGGCTCTGCTTGTAATTGACCATGCTTGGATATGGGGTTGTGGGAGGTGGAATCAAAAGAACTTTGAAGATGTGGGAAACTGAGGGTCCTGAAACACACAAAAAAATACAGAAATACTGCATACATTCTTTGAGAATCTCTAGACTCAATTGATACATAGAAAGCGTAATTCTTAACTGCAGGGAAAAAAAGATCTTGATCCCTTGCTTAAGAGAAATTTAAGTGTTCTCTCAGAAAAACATGATATTTGCACTTAGCTATTACTGAGAGTATTAAAAACATAGATTTGAAATTCCTTAGATTTGGGTGATGCTATTAAAGATTACAATAGTAAACTACTCTCTAAAAATTTTCCTCAGGTTACCTAAGTAGAAATTAGGTACAAAACTGCCTTGAATATCATCTTAAATGGAATTAGGCATCCTGTATCTGATCTTGAAGCATCAAGCACAGGTACATGTTGGCTTAGTTGTTCCCAAAAGGCTGTATGTAAATCGTATTTTAAATTTTGAGTCATTTTCCCACTGTTGTATAATTTTAATTGAAAAAATGGGTCATGTAAGTTCACGAGTTATTTTTACTCTGTAGTTGGTTACTTATTAAACATGCTTATCTTTCAGAAATGTACATATCCCTCAAGGTAACTCAGTTATTATCATTCAACTTGCTAGGTTTAAATGATAACTGGCACACAAGAACATGACTTTCCGTTTTTACTATTCTGAAAATAGAGCACAAATTAAGAGCATTGAGAAGTAGGGTACGACTGTCACCTGTGGAATCCTGAATTCAGAGTTGATTTCCTTCTCTGCTAATTTTTCGATACCAAGATAAGTGTCACAAATAGCACCCTTTCTCAGAGGATTTCCAGAATTAGAATAACAGGCACAGACTTAATAAAGTGATAGTGATGCATTATAATCAGGAAGCTTACACACTGCCTGTCTCACTCATTGTTTGCAGTATACTGTGTGATATCTGAGGAAAGGCCAAATCTCTTCCATTTTAATTTCTGAATAAAATGTTTGGCTTTCTCTTAAGGCACAGATCTAGAACGATGTGCAAAAATCACTTTCCCTGGAGGCCTGCAATATGATAAGACCCCTCCCACCTTGTTCAGAGGAGAGCCAAATGGATTATTGTTTGAATTTCCTTCTTTTCTCCCCCCCTTAGATCTGAGTAATGCTTTTAAAGATTTTCATGCATGCTGTTTAGCCCTGTTTCTTACGTGTGCAAGTGGCTTTCACACATAGCCCCGAGAAAGTGGCTTGGTCAGTGAGAGAGGAGGGTCCAGAGCCTGAGGATAATGGCTCCCAGTTAAGGGCACACACTTCCCAACTCCCTTCTCCTGTGTAGGTGGGCAACAGACCTTCCACCATCTCTCCAAACTTTCCAGACCGTTCCATTGGGAGTGCACACACAAGGGTCCGAACCACAGACCAAGGCTTCTGACTCATCTTCTTCAGAGATGAGGCCCTGCTGGGGATAGACATGTGGAAGCACTTCAGGCATTTTGATATCCTGCCCACTGAGTCCTCCTGGATACACGTGGACACCGCATACTCTCATGTCACATTTTAATTGCTTTAAAATTGCCTTTTAATGGAGTTTCCACTTACTGTGATTTTGGTTGAATTGCTAACAACCTTACTGATTTCAAAGATCAGTTATTATACTTTATTCTCTTAATATATAGTGATTGTGTTTGACCACGCGTGGAAGCAGGCAAAGGAGGGTGGGAAAGCAGTATAACAACAAAAGCACGTAAATGTTTGTGAAAGCAGCCCCACTACCTACTGTTAATAAGTTGTCAGCTCTTCCCCTAAATAACATGTGCCTCCCACTGTGGGTTCTGATCGATAAGCTTATTTTCTTTTCTGCTGAGGAACTGTGTTTCATCACTATTTTATAGTGATTTCTGGAACCCTGGCTTGGACTCCTATACCTTGTTTCTTTTCGCTTTCTTTGCTGTTGAATACTAAGGGTAGAGTGTTTCTCTGGCTTTTGTGTGTTTGTCTGGCCCTTAAGGTTTAAACATAGTTTTTAGTGGTTCCAGGATATAAATATTAGAGTATGTGGTATAGCCCTCATCCTGATGCTGCTCCTTAGCCTGTTCGGGTACTTGTAAAACTACTCCTAATTTCAGGCTGTCTTTAGGAACCTAGCATGTTAATTGTAGCGTGTGGGAAAGTACATTCAGGAGTAAAATGTGAGATGGTGTTAACAAAGATTTATTCACCAAATCTTAGCTCTTTAAAACCTAAGGGGTCCTCTGAGCTTGAAGAACACCTTAGTTTGAGGCAAGCAAAACCAAAAGAATGGTTGAAAAATTAGCAGATTTGATTCAGAGTTATAATATGAACACACTATATAGGTGTTACCAACTGAATGGAAACATCAGGAGAAAATCCCAGTGAACATGCTGGTAGTTTATAGCAGTCCAGAGAGTTAAAGCAATGAAATAAAAAGGTCTAAAAGTTCAGACATTTGCCTTATTAAGCTTTCTTTTACAGGAGGCTTCATTGCACTTAAAAATGAAACTTTACACTCATAGGAACATTATCCGTGCAGAAGCTCCGATTTAAAGATTTGCCATCTTAGGGAACAGTGTGCACAACCTGGGTGAAATTTTTTTTTTTATTTAGTTAATTAATTAATTTATTTTTTGGCTGCATTGGGTCTTCATTGCTGCGTGCCGGCTTTCTCTAGTTGTGGCGAGCAGGGGCTACTCTTCGTTGCGGTGCGCGTGCTTCTCATTGCGGTGGCTTCTCTTGTTGCGGAGCACAGGCTCTAGGCACATGGGTTTCAGTAGTTGCGGCTCGCAGGCTCTAGAGCACAGGCTCAGTAGTTGTGGCGCATGGTTTAGTTGCTCCGTGGCATGTGGGATCTTCCCAGACCAGGGCTCGAACCCTTGTCCCCTGCATTGGCAGGTGGATTCTTAACCACTGCTCCACCAGGGAAGTCCCAACCTGGGTGAAATTTCAACTGATAAATCTCACTGGTACCAGTGCACAGTCAGGGCTCTGCCAGGAAAACAGGCCATTCCAGGTATTCCATGTAGGAAAGAGTTTTTTCCTCTTTCTTTTTTTTCAGCCCCTTATTGAGGTATAATTGACATATACTAAACTGCCTGTATTTGAAGTGTTCAGAATACACTAAATTTTGAACTGTGTATACACATGATAAAGAATGCACCCTTTATCCCCCAAAGTCTCTTTTTGCCCATTTGTCAGTCCTCCTTTTCACCCCTTCCTGCCCCTTACCAGCCCCCAGGTAACCACTGGTCTGCTTTGTGCCCTTGTAGATTAGTTTTGCATTTTCTCTAATTTAATACAAATGGAACATACAGTACTTCTCATCTGGCTTCTTTCATTCAACATAATTATTTTGAGTTTTATCCGTGTTATGTGTATCAGTAGCTCATTCCCCTTATTGCTGAGAACCGTTTCATTGTATGCAATCCCACCATTTGTTGATCCATTCACCTGTTGATGCACCGTTGAGTAGTTTACAGTTTTCAGCTCTTACAAATAAAGCTGCTGTGAATAATTCATTTAGAAGTCTTTGTATCGGATGTATGCTTTCTTTTCCCTAGGGTAAATACCTAGGCAAGGAAAGGCTGGGTCATGCGGTAGGTGTCTAACTTTTTAAGAAAATGCCAAACTGGTTACCATGTAACATTCCCACCATGAGAGAGTTCCAGTTGCCAAGACTTGGTATGGTCCATTTTTAAAATTTTGGACATACTAATAAGTATGCATGTGGTATCACCTCACTGTGGTTTTAATTTGTTTTTTCTTAATGACTGATGATGTTGAACATCTGTTTATGTGCTTATTTGCCACATCTGTGCATCTTCTTTGGTGAAGTGTCTGTTCAAATCTTCTGCCCGTTTGAAAAATTGGGTTTTCATATTAATGAGTTTGGAGGGTTCTTTATATATCTGGATGCACATTCTTTATCATATAAGTGATTTGCAAATATTTTCTCCCGGTCTGCTGCTCTTTTTGTTCTCTTAACAGCATCTTTTGGCGAGCAGAAGTCCTTAATTTTGATGAATCAACTTTATCAACTTTTTTTCTTTTGTGGATTGTGCTTTTGGTGTTGTAGCTAAGAAATAATTTGCCTAACCCAAGATCACAACGATTTTCTTTTCTGTGTTTTCTTTTAGTTTTATATTCAGGTCTTCAATCCATTTTGAGTTAATTTTTGTATGTGGTGTAAGGTATGGGTTGAGGTTCTTTTTTAAACATATGGCTATTCAGTTGCTACCCCACCATTTGTTGAAAACAGACTATCCTTTCTCTGCTGAATTGCCTTTGCACCTTTTTCGAAAATCAGTTGTCCATTTCTGTGTCAGTCTATTTCTGGAATCTGTTCTGTCTCGTTGAACTTTTTGTCTATGCCGCTGCCAATACTGCGCTGTCTTGATTATCGTACCTTTATAATAAGTCTGGGTGTCAGGTTGTGTGAGTCCTCCAAATGTTCTTTTTAAACCTTGTTGGCTATTCTGGGTCCTGATGAATTTTAAAAAGAGCTTGTCAGTTTCTACTAAACAAAAAAAAGTCATGCTGGGATTTTGATAGGGATTGTGTCAAATCTGTACATTAATTTTGGGAGAATCCACATCTAAACAATGCTGTCTTCCAATCCATGAACACAGTATACCTCTCCACTTATTTAGGTTTTAAAATTTTTTTCTCATCAGTATTTTATAGTTTTCAGTGTACAGGGATTGGACATTTTTTTAATCAGATTTATCCTTAAGTATTTTGTAAGTTTTCATGCTACTATAATAGGATTTTTTACAATTTCAATTTCTGATTGTTTGTTGCTAGTATATAGAAATAGAATTGATTTTGTATATTGATCTTATATCCTGCAACCTTGCTAAAGTCATTTATTAATTCTGGTAGCTTTTTCTTTTGTAGAACCCATTGTATTTTCCTAGAAGAAAAGGTTTTTTATAGGGAATTAAAGGCTCACAAAACCATTAGGAAGTCTGGCTGGGGTGGGGGAATGCAGGGAGACCACTGTTATTGTTGATGAAAGTAGAGTGCTGGGTTCCCAGGGAAGCAGTGATCTCAGCGGCTGCCTGCAGCTCCAGTATGGCTCCAGTTCATCTGGAAGCTGTTGTAAAAGTGGAAAGTCCTGTCTGCCGCTGCCTACGTGTCTGCTTGCAACTATTTTTAGAGAATACTGACTTCTGCCTTCCAGACCAAGAGAGAGCCTCTCATTGGCTGTGTCCAACCTAGACCAGACAGAGAAAGGGATTCTGGGAAATGTTGTTCCAGCCCTTTCCCTGCAGTGCAGGGAAGACTGTAGGAGGCCGCAGTGGTAGGCTGACAGACAGTCTGGCACAGAGGACTTTGGGAGAGACACATGTGAGATCGTGCGCACAGTCTTGGAGAAGTAACTTAGCAGTACTGTGAAAAATAGGGGTGTGAGGTAGCTGTAACTCAGAAAGATGTGATTGCTAAGAAGGCAAACTGGCTCTTTGACTGTATTGGCAGTGAAATATTATCTGGGACAGGTAAGAAGTGGCAGGTCTACTCTATTTGGTCTTGCTTTAACCGATAGTTGGATGTGTGTAGACAAACTGGACATGTTTAGGGGATAATGACCCCAGTGGTGAGGGGGCAGAAAACCAGGTCACATGTGAAATGTTTGAAGAAACTGAGAAAGCGTCAGGGATGCATGATAGATGACTACAAATACGGATTTAGAAGACTTAACTTGTGCGGTCTGAAAAGGAAGGCCTAGGACCAGTGGGTGGGAGCTATAAGGAGGTAATTTCCAAAGCAATATAGAGAACTTCCTACACAGCTGCACTAAGATTGAATAGAAGGTTTTGTTATAGATTGCTGGGCTGCATGGCAACAGTATATAAAGTATAAGAAGAATCATTTCAAATTAGGTGTTCCTCAGGTACCATTCTAACCCTGAAGGGTTTCGCAGGGAAAAACCTCCCGCATCGTTGGTTATAACTTTTGCCACATGGAATTTTTGAAAGTGAAAACAAGGTCTTTTAAATGTATTATCTTCCTTTGATTTGAGTAATTCCAAATAAACCTATTCCTTGCATGTGCCTCATCTATGGAAAGTGGGGGAATTTGTGAGATGCTTAGAATCAGAGGTTATATATGCAAAAGTATTATTGCCATATTTAATTGATTCTGAAACGCAAACTCTTTTTACGTTTGACATACCTGAAATCTGCACGTACCCTGCAGTTGATGGTCCCCTTCAACTATTGATGCCTTACATTTGCTGTCATCATGGATTTTTTGCCTGCACACATTTGGTCCTAGCTATTCTTGATGTCATCGTTTCAATTGAATTTTATGCATATTTGATATTACACAAGTTGTTTAATTGACTTTTAATATATCTTTATGAAGATTACACTGTAATTTGGCACTGAAACACAGATGGGAATAGCGAGGCATAAGCTTGATGTTAATGAAGTTAATATTTATCCTTGGAGAAGTAACTACAATTCCATAATTTCCTAGAAAGAACAACCAAGTAAGTGCATTGTACCTGTGCTATTCAAAGTAAGGTCCAGGAACCAGCAGCTTGTTAGAAATGGAGAATTGTAGGTCCCAACCCACACCTACTAAATAAGAATCTGCATTTTAACAAGATTCCCATTAAAGCTTGAGAAGCATTGTTTTGTGCAGCCTCTTGTAGAAAGGTAAGTCATATGTAGAAGGAGAGGTGTTAATTTTGTTAGACGCACAAAAGAATAGCCTATTGCATATTACACAGTGCAACTGAAGGCAGGAGAAATTTCTGCATCCCTCTAAATTAATGAAAAATATATTTACCTTAATTTTTCTAGGTTTTCTTCCCATGAGCCACTCAGTGTTAGAATGATTTTGATGCCTCTGTCCTGTTTGGCCTTGTCTACTAATTTAATACCATGTGCAAATTACATTAGCATCCCATTAAATTCCCTCAGTCAGATCCAGCAAATGAAAAAATGTTCAGAACAAATCCAACACAGATCTTTGGAGTATCCTGCTATGTGATTCCTCTGCTGAAATGGATTTATTCCAACATGCTCTCTTTCTGTGTGCATTTTTAATTAAAAACACTCTAAATGGATACTTCTGGCACTTTGCTTAACTCTTTTCATTGCACTCCTTTTGTTAGTTTTCCTCACTCCAGATATGTGTGGTATCATTAATCCTTAATTGGTTATGAATGTTAATGCTTTTTGTGTCTAGTTATTTTCCTACTGTTTTATAAATTGCCGAGATTACCGTTTGTCTTTTAAGGAAATAAACGTCTATACAAGTCACATATATTACGTGTGCTTTGGAAAGCTTATATATATATCTGTGTTGGACAGAGTTCTTAGTGTCAGACAATAGAATTAATTCACTCTCACTGGTGCCAGGGGTTTATTAAATGGTGATGCTGTCTCACAGATCCTTGGGAATCACACCACGGAACTGGCGGCCCCACGGGAGCTTTTTCCTCTTCCTGTACATTCAGGAAACCGCTGTTAGAGGTTTTGGCTCCAGGACCACATCATGTCTGTTCCCTGAGAAGAGGGGTGCCCTGTGCCCTGTCAGTTCCCTAGTAAAGTCATGCACGAGCGCAACTTACTGGCAGGACATAAGTCACATTTCAATCTCTAGTTGTAAGGGAGTCTGGGAAATAGGCCAGAAGGGGCTTGGAGTTGACGTTGGCTGAATTGATGCACTTATCCACCGCAAAGTCAAATAATAGCTTTTATTACTAGCACAGCACTAAACTTCTCAGTAGAAGGATGATGTTACGAATTGCATGGTAGAGGAACATTTTAAATATCCTGCGGTATCATATTTATCACATATCAACGTACCAAAGACGCAAGGAACCTTGACTGATGAAGCTGTAACAATTTGAATACATTAGAGTGAAGTGTAGATTCTAGAATATTTGAGGGAATGCATTTCTGTGAATGTCAGGGCTAAAATGTTTTCTAAAATTCTTTTTGACTCTTATGTGACTTTCATAAAGAGCTGTTAAAAGAGTTGTTTAAAGTAGAAGTCCTTAAAAAATTTTAAACAGATAACTAAAAGATGAGTCAATGTTTGAGGCTCTTTTTTTAAAATTAATATCTTTATTGAGATAATTGTAGATTCACATGCAGTTGTAAGAAATAACCCGTCGAGATTCCAGGTACCTTTTACCCAGATTCTGCCGATGGTTTCTTCTTGCAGAACTGTGGGACAGTATTACAGCCAAGATACTGACAGATATAACTCACCGATCTTATTTAGATTTCCCCAGTTTTCCTTGTGCTTATTTGTGTATGTGTGTGTTTAGTTCTATAGTCTTGTCACATGTAGGTTCGTGTATCCACCACCACTAACAAGATACAGAAGATGCATCACCATAAGGACCACTAGTGTCACCCTTTTTTATAATCACCCTGCCTCACCCCACCTCAACCCCTCAATCCCTAACAACTACTTCATTCATTGACAACATTCATGACAACAACATTCATTTCAGAATGTTCTGTAAATAGAATCATACAGGACGTAACCTTTGGGATTGGCTTTTGGGACTCCCTTACAACAATTGGCTCACATACCATAATTCCCTGGAGATTCATCCAAGTTGTTGATGTATTGATAGCTTGTTCTTTTACAGTATTGGTTTGCTTCTGGCATGTTTCATATGTTGTATCCGTTCGGGTCTGTCTGCCTCAATTGTGTAGAGTTGGTTAGGAACTGGGACCAAAGGTGCCGCCACACTTACTGACCAGAGAGCATCAGGTGTTGTGGCCAGTTATCCCCACCTTCAAGAAAAGAAAGATGCTCTTTATTATCTGGACACACTTTCCTGTTAAGATGAACCCTGTCTGTTTAGCTGAATTGAGGTTCTTAGTATCTTTACACTCCAGTCAGCATATTGGTGATTACTGCTTTCAAGTATGAAATTGTCAGTCCTGCCTCTACTTGATGTTTGAGGCATGATGGGTTTGGGTTTGAGCAATTCAGGAATCATTGGTCATGATTCTAGTTTGTGAGAAGAAGTTGATCTCTTACCTAGATTATTACAAGCTATGAATTCACATATCCAAGGTTCTGGTACTTTGAAAACACCAATGGCACTGTAGGCTGTCTTCAGAGTACCCCAGAGTGCTGGTAAAGATGGAGCGCAGAGCGAGAGCAAGAGCAGAGGTTCCTCCCTTGAAGATGTTGTCTGAGCTGTGAGACGAGATGCAGCTGTTGAAAAATTTAAACTGAGGGGCTTCCCTGGTGGTCCAGTGGTTAAGATTCCATGCTGCCAATGCAAGGGGCCCGGGTTTGATCCCTGGTGGGGGAACTAAGATCCCACATGCCTCAACTAAGCCCACGTGCCACAACTAGAGAAGCCTGCACCCCGCGACGAAGACCCAGCTCAGCCAAAATAAATAAATAAATAATTTAAAAAACTATCACACACACAAAAATTTAAACTGAGAGCTCCAGGAGGACAACAGCACTGCATCTAGTTTGCTGCTGGATCTTGGCCTCTAGCACAGTGCTTGGCGTGAAGTGGGCACTGAGATAAAGAAGGAAGGACGGACGTAGAACAGAAGCTTTTAAGAAATGGAATGCCTAGTTCTTTTGATGTGAGCAAGGACTATTACAAGATAAGTACAGAAAACTCTGAAGGGTGTGTGTGGGGTTTTGCTGTGGGGGGTTGGGGAAGGGAGGGAGAAGAATATTCCTCCCCTCAAAAAATAGAGCCCCAAATACACACCATGTACTCTCCCATCTCAGGACCCTTGTGTTTACTGTTCTCTCAGCCTGGTTGGTCACTCTTCTCCCAGATAATTTTCTGCATTTCAGTCTCAAACTGCCTGAGAGAGGCCTTCTGGGAGCATCTTGTGTAAAGTAGCTCACCATCTTCCCTGTCCCTTCCCTCTTGGTCACTCTCTAGCCCCTTTCCCAGCATTATTCTCTTCATGGCATTTGTAATGATTTCCTGGTGTTGTGTATGTGTGTGTCTGTCTCCGTCTAGACTGTCAGCCCCTGAGGCCACTGTTACATGCCCAGTGCCTAGATCAAGGCCTGGCACATAATAGTAACTCAGCGTATGTTTGTTAAGTGATTTAATTAGGTGCTTTGAGGCTTTTCTCTTGAACACGTGTCCCACGGAAGGGATAGAAAAGTGTCGCTTGCTCCGTAATCATGCATTTTGGTAACATTTAGTAGAGGGCCTAGTGTGTCCTGGTATTTGTGCTCAGCGCATACGATAAGAGAAAGGGCAACTCCCCTGCGTCCAGAGACTTCATTGGTAGCAAACGTAGACCTGTTTGGCTTGCTGTTCTACAGTGTGATGGGTGCTCTGAGGGAGGCATGCCAGCCCCTGGGAGGACAGAAGCAGGAGCTCTGGAAGTGTTGACCCGGAGGGGAGAAATGGGCCTTTTCATTGAAGGTGAGAATTAGAGGTATCGGAAGTGTTGGTTATGTGTGTGCACCCCAGTCCCAGGTTGCCTCCTTACTCGGTTATCAGGAGATGTGTCCCGGTTAGTTTGAAAAGTGCAGTCAGTCTCACGAGAGCCCTGCTCCCTCTCTGACCTCATCTGCCGCTGTCTCCCTCACTCCCTCTGCTCCAGCCTTCTTGCCAAACACCCCCGTGTCATTCCTTCCCACTTACTGTTCCCTCTGCCTGGAGTGCTCTCTCCCAGGTAGCCGCATCTCCCTCGCCTCGTGGGTCTCCATTCCTAGGCCACCTTATCAGAGAGGCCTTTTCTAACCCTTCTTCAGCTCACCCTGCCCCGTCCTCCTCGAGGCACTTGTTACCACCTGAAATGTATATTTGATACGTGTACTTCGTTGTATCTTGGTTGATGCCTATCTACCCCACTGGAACGTAAGCCCGCCCGAGAGCTGGGGTTTGGTTTTGTTCCTGCTGTACCTCCAGTGCTTAGGAAAGTGCCTGGCTCATAGATGTTTGTTAAAGAAATGGGTCAGTTCCTGGGCATCCTGGTAGAAGGGAAGTGAGACACAGAGGAGCCCCCAAACCAGCTCTTCCTCCCAGAGCCCTGGTCAAAGCAGCCATGCTATAGAAAAGTCATTTTACATGCTCTGGTGCTGCCAGTGACTGATAGCATCTGCCTTGGAACCCCTCGAGGACCAGACAAGAGGCACGGCAGAGGTGGTGAGGTGTACAGAGGAGGGCGAGTTTCTTATGAATTGGAGTTGTCAGGGAAGGCTTTATTGAAGCAGACGGACATTGAGCTAAGGCTTGACAACGGGGTAAGATGTCATTGGGCAACAAAAAGGAGGAAGGTTTTTGTGTCAGGTCTGCACAGTGGATGAGGGAAGTGTAGAATTTGGAACTGTACTGTGAATGGCCCTGGATGTCAGCTCGAGGGAATTGTCATCTGGATATTACAGCTCTGGACACCCCCAGCATGGCCTCAGAACCTTGGAGGCTTTGGATGTGAGAAGCAGCAGGTTTTTAGGAATGTCAGCATCGTTATTCTTCAGTGTTCTGAACTTGCATGCAAAACAGGAGTCTTGCTCTGCCTCAGCTCAGGTGAATATTGGATAATCTCCCCTTTTATTCAGATATTGCCTTTCTCAAAAAAAACCTCACTTGTGGGCTTCCCCGGTGGCTCAGTGGTTGAGAGTCCGCCTGCCGATGCAGGGGACACGGGTTCGTGCCCCGGTCCGGGAACATCCCATATGCCGCGGAGCGGCTGGGCCCGTGAGCCATGGCTGCTGAGCCTGTGCGTCTGGAGCCTGTGCTCCGCAACGGGAGAGGCCACAACGGTGAGAGGCCCGCATACCGCAAAAAAAAAACACACACACACAAAAAAACTCACTTGTACATACTTCTTGCAACTAATGGTTATTTGTAAAAAAAAAAAAAAAAAAAAAAAAAAAAAAAAGAAGAAGAAGGAAACTGTTGATTTTCTTCCCTTTGGACATTTTTAAGAGTAGTTTTGGCTTTTTATCATTGTAGATTTATTCTCGATTACAGTATTTACGCTTGTATCTGGCTGTGTATTTAGAGATGGGGGAAAGTATCAATGATTTCTCCTGCTTCTAGATCTAGAAGCATTTGAAGGTTAACTGAGACCCACCTAGTCCCTGCCATTTGTATTTGATTGTTGTATGGGAGGTTTGATTTTTGAAGTATAAATAGATATGTTTTAAAGTGTAGGCTTAGCACAGGAATTTAGAGTAGTTGTTCTCAACTCCAACTACATGTTAGAACCACTTGGGGGTGGGGGCTTTGGGGAAAAAACCCCATTGATTCCTATGTAATCGATCTGGAGTACTGCCTGGGCAGTGGTTTTACTGATGTTTGTTTTTTGGTGTTTTGTTTTGGGAAACAACCTTGAACTTACTCAAAAGTTACAACTATGATTTTGGGGGAGAAAACACAACACTTTTTTCCCTTAATAATTAAAAAAAAATTGCTGACCCAATGTCCCATCACGTGCATCCTTTCCCCAATAATTAGAATACTAGTGTATTTCTAAAAAACACGAACAGTCTCCTATGTATGCACAATAAAACCATCAAAAAAAATTAACACTGATACATTACTACCATTTAATCTTTAGCTCCTTTTCAAGGTTTAACACTGGCCCCAGTAATGGCCTTTATAGTAAAAGGATCACACTTTGCAATTGGTGGTTGTATCTCTTCAGTCTCCTTCCATTTGGAACACTTCCCCAATCTTCCCTTAGTGTTCATTACCTTGAAACTTCTGAAGATTGCAAACCAGTAGTTTTGTAAAATGTCTCTCAATCTGGGGCTGTTTGATGTTTCCCCATGGTGATATTCAGGTTATACGTATCATAGGAGTGATGCTGTGTTCTCAGAGCATCCAATCAGGTGACTCATAATTTCAATTTGTCCCATTATTGATGATATTCACATAGATGATTGATTCAGGTAGTGTCTGCCAGGCTTCTCCTCTGTATGATTACTATTTTCTCTTTTATAATCAGTAAGTATTTTTATGGTGTGATGCTTTAAAACTCTGTTACATTCCTTGTCATTTTCAATGTATTCATTTACTTATTTCTATCTGTATAGACTGATGTTTTCCTGTTTTATGCAATGACCTGTAATCTGTTACTATCATTACTTATTTTAATTGTCATATTGTCCCAGATTTAGCTTGTAGGAGCCCCTTCAAGCCTTTGTGACCATTTGACGTGTCCCATCATTTGTAGATTTCCTTGCTTCTTGGCAAATAGGCATTCCAGGCTCATTTTGTAAGTTCCATGTTCAAGCCCCCACATTAGCTCTTTTTCCAAAGAACTCTGGTTCTCTTAGTAAAGAATGGTATTTAGAAGACATAATCTGGGTTCGAGGTGTGTTCATACCTACAGTATTTGGACGTTGCTTGTTCCCAAGCCCTCTCAGTGATAGAGCTAGACAATAAGCGTGTGTGTTTGCATACATGAAGGAAATATACACATATAGGCACACAAAGTTGCATCTACTTTTTTTGTTATGTCAGTCTCTATGTGTTAAAAATCATGAGTTCATGCCAATAACTAATTCTGATCCAACGTTACAGGGTTCATTTGAGATTTCTCCTTTTCCATTTGGTAACTCCTTTTTTCAGTAGTGAGAAACCTGATTGTCATCATCGTTAATATATTGACTTATTGGTCAATCCCCCATATGTAATGGACCTCCCATCACCACCACCACAGATGCCTTCCCTGCATGGATGCCCTCTTCACCCCTGTTAGGCTCTGATGCAGCATAGAGATGTTTTAAGGCTCCCCAAATGGTACTAATGTGCAGCCAAGATAGAGCACAACCGAATTAGAAGAAAAGTGAACCCCACACTTTCTGATTCATTATTAAGCAAATGGTAGGCTTTTAAGTCAGGCTTGGTTTGGGAAAATAATTTCTTCCTAAGGAAGTGAAATTTAAAGAGAAGACTCAAGTCTACCAACACACAGAGTAAAAGATCAGGGTGAAAGCACAGCCTGTCTCCTGGAAAGCTTTGAAAAATATTTGTTTTGGAAATAAATCTGCTTGTCGTGAACATAAATTTCAGTCCCTTTCCCTGAATTACCTGTTTATAGGAAAAAATATTTGAAAAGGTTAGTTGTTTTTTAAAAAGGTGTCTCATTAAAGACTTAACTACTTTATCTTCTGTTTCCAATGTTTGTTTATCACTTGACATTTTGAAATAGTAATGTATAAAAGGGATCACACAATTCTAAAAAAAAGACTGCTTTTTATTTTTCTACATTGCATTTAAAAAATAAACTTTTAGTTTTGCAACTTAATGCTTTTTAGAGCATTGAATATTTAAACAGGAGATATTCAGGCTGTGGTTGCTCTTTTTCTGTAGTCAGTTTTAGTTTAAAATATGGAAATCAAGTTACAGTAACTGGGTCATGAGGAACCCCATCTTCTTCCATTTGCAGCCAGAGGAAGCGAGAGGCCGTAGGAGCCAAATATAACAGGATCTGTGGCCAGCCTACCTTAGATGGTCAACATCTATCTTGCCAATTTTCATAAGTCCATTTTCTTAAAGCAGTCCACGGCTGCAAGTGAATTTTCACCAAGAACTTCACACTTAGGCTGATGGCACACAGTCTGACTCCAAAGAAATCCAGCCTTAAACCTAAGGAAATTACAATAAAATCTCTTCCTTGATTTTATTTTTGAAGTGTTCATGGAAGTGGCCTTGGAGTATGAATCGTGGACTTTAGGCTTTTGTATATTAATGCCCAGAGATACAGAAGGAGAAAGGGCAGTATTTGTGAATGTAGAAAGAGCCACTGAAAACTTGATATATAGGTAAAGCACTTATTTTTTGTTTGTTTATTAGTTCTTGTTTTCTATAAATAAAGCGTTATTTACCTATTCATGAGAGTGTGCCTCAGTGTGGGTCCTCAGTTCCTTTTAGCTAGGTTGAGTGAGTTTCACTCCCCAAACTTGAGTCCTTCAAGGACCATCTTTGTGATCTTTGTCACGTCTGCAAACATTCAACATTTTTCTTTAATTTCTCTGACATTTAATTTAGCCTTTATCTAGGTGATATCTGTGCAACCGTGGACTCGGTGTGTCGGATCACCTAAAATCACAAGTACTGCAGGCAGCATCTGCTCAGAGGTTGGAACTGGGAGCTGGATCCCTAACTCTCCTTCCAGCTCTGAAATTCAATAAGCATGGCGTCTGGAGTTTCCTGCCTTGTGGCTACACCACAAGGTTACACCAGTGGTTGTTTATGCATTTTTCCCAGTCAATACATAGAAGTTGACAGCTTTCTATATATATTAGAATATTAGACTATATGTAAGAATATAATATATAATAGAATAAATTTTACAGTTATTTTTCAAATGTGAGTTATAAGTTACATTATCTTAGTTTCTTAGGATTCAGCATGTTTCTTCAACTAGATATTTTTTTATGTTTTATTTTGAGGAGAGCAAAACCTGATGATCTTAATTGTCAAATCACCCAATAGGGAATACATGGGTTTGTAAGACCTTCAATACTGCCTTAAAAACACAAGTAGAAAACATGTAAAACATACAGTGTTAATAATGCAGAAGAAAAATACGGAATTTAGAACATAGGGTTTTATGTTCACCGCTCTGAAGATGTCATGGGAAAACACCTAAGTTGTGATAAATACCTGTGTACCAAAACTGAAGTCATGTTCTGCATTATTTGTGAGGAATATTGTCAGAAGCCAACTGGATGTTGTCATATATTCGAATCAGGTTCTTTGCTGAGTGGAAATACATTAATCTCGTGTGTGTGTGTGTGTGTGTGTGTGTGTGTGTGTGTGTGTGTGTGTGTGTGTGTGTTTAGGAAGATATTATAAAGGCTCTCTTTAATGGGTTTCTTTAAAACCAAACTTAATGTCATGTTTTGCAAAAGGGGTTACAAACCAAAATAAAGGGGATAACTAAATGTGGTGAGTTTTATGTATCCTCCTAGCTTAAGTAGAATACTGTGCTCAGTCAGAGATGAAATGTTTGTTGCCTTGCCTACCATCTATAAGCATTTAATTTGCTACACAAATAGACTGTGGATAGAGATGTTTAACCTTGTGTGACATTACTTTAACAGAGAGAAGGAGCAAGAAAGGGAAGAACAGTTAATGGAAGACAAGAAAAGGAAGAAAGAGGATAAAAAGAAAAAAGAAGCCACTCAGAAGGTGGGTTTTACCAATTAAAGTCTGTCTTTACGTAGCCAAGCATCTAGAATAAGTAACTGCCTTGGTTTGGATACCTGACAATCTTAATAATGCTACTTGAGGCATTAATTTACTTAAGAGTTTTAAGGTTTGAAAGTGGGAGAAAGTTAAAGACCTGCATTTGTTACCATAAAGTAGATGTTAAATTAATGCTATAGCTGATTTTATTGAAAACAACAGTAAACAATACTGAGAAAAGCAAGAGAGTTACCGACACTGAAATGCTTGTACTGTTTCCTTATTTGTGTCATGATTAATCTCCATTTTCTTAAGCTTGTAGAATAACTTTTCAAAGCTTGCCATTTGCCCTGATCTTGTCCTTCTGGTCCACCTACAACATTGTCATTTATATGAGTCTACCTTTTGATAATTCTGTAAAGAAATCTCCCTCAGAGAGGATCTGGTGGGCTTGCTTCATGCTCTGGGGGAGATAGTATTGCACAGCTTTGAGGCATTTGCTTGGGGTAAAAGAGATGCTAAAAGAAAAAAAGACAGAGCTTCCCTGGTGGCGCCGTGGTTGAGAATCAGCCTGCCAATGTAGGGGACACGGGTTCAAGCCCTGGTCCAGGAAGATCCCACATGCTGCAGAGTGACTAAGCCCGTGCGCCACAACTACTGAGCCTGCGCTCTAGAGCCTGCAAGGCACGACTACTGAGCCCGCGTGCCTAGAGCCCGTGCTCCGCAACAAGAGAAGCCACCGCAATGAGAAGCCCGCTCACCACAATGAAGAGTAGCCCCCGCCCTCTGCAACTAGAGAAAGCCCACGTGCAGCAACAAAGAACCAACACAGCCAAAAATAAATAAATTTATAAAAAAGAAAAAAAGACATAGGACCGACAGCTGTCAACTGTCAAGTCTTAGTTGAAGTGTTTGCCTGACAGTGTTGTGGGGAACAGAGAGTGGGTAGACCTCCCTGCCCTGCCCCCTCTGCTGAAGAGCGTGCCCCTCTGCCCTGGCCACTGTCTGAGCTAACTTCCCCCACCTCACTGCAGACTCTGGCTCGGCACGGTTGCATTTCTGCCTTTGCAAAGTGCCCGGCAGAATCACTTTGCCTCTAGTTCTTGTTACCACCACCTGAAGCACTTGGGAAGCAGGGCCTCAGTGTGAGGCAGGTTTGAGGGTCCCTGCTGTGGAGCCAGGTTACTGAAGCTAAGTTTATGGAGGGGAAACAGTTACCAGCTTCAGAGGGAACCCTAGATTTAGAAACAGACTCTAGAAATTCGAACTCAAGGGACACTGCAAGTTACCCCAGCACTGTTGGATAGAGTGGTTCCCATTATTCTGTTCTCTGAATTATTGAAATCATTTGGGAGTGCGGGCACAAAAAAAAAACAGTGGAAATATTTTCTGAATTGGATTGCATATGACGCTGCCACATTAAACATGTGAAATGTAATTTATCTTTTCTTCAAGACTTAATTAAAAGGAATATTTATTATTGTTTGGTGCTGTAATAGACTACTGTGCTCCTTAAGGTTTTGTCTGCTTTTAATTGTGTTTCTGGTTCTATTAATAGTGGTGTGCTCACCATCACATCTTCATGCTGTCAGGGTACCTGCTTCTAATCTGAGCTTGTTAGAACTACCTAAAATGACAGTGAAGAGCCTGAATAAAAATGTCAGATGACGACCCAGAGGCTTTTTTTTTTTTTTTTTTTTTTTGTGGTACGCGGGCCTCTCACTGTTGTGGCCTCTCCTGTTGCAGAGCACAGGCTCCAGATGTGCAGGCTCAGCGGCCATGGCTCACGGGCCCAGCTGCTCCACGGCATGTGGGATCTTCCCGGACTGGGGCACGAACCCATGTCCCCTGCATTGGCAGGCAGACTCTCAACCACTGCGCCACCAGGGAAGCCCCCAGAGGCTTTTTTTTTATACTTGGTGGATACTGCCACATTCCACGTCATCAAGGTTGTGATGTGAGGTCCACCAGCTCTAGGGTATCAGGGGCATTGTACCCACATGCACTGACCTTCCTACAGGAGTGATGGGACAGTGAACCTCAGTGAAGGCTTCTTTCCTCCCTCCCTCCCTTCCTTCTTTCCTTCCATTTATGGCTGCCTTGGGTCTTCGTTGCTGCGCGTGAGCTTTCTCTGGTTGCAGCAAGTGGAGGCTGCTCTTTGTTGCGGTGCGTGGGCTTCTCATTGCGGTGGCTTCTCTTGTTGTGGAGCACAGGCTCTAGGCGTGCGGGCTTCAATAGTTGTGGCACGTGGGCTCAGTAGTTGTGGCTCATGGGCTCTAGAGCCCAGGCTCAGTAGTGGTGGTGCACGGGCTTGCTCTGTGGCATGTGGGATCTTCCCGGACCGGGGCTCGAACCTGTGTCCCCTGCATTGGCAGGCAGATTCTCAACCACTGCGCCACCAGGGAAGCCCCAAGGCTTTCTTCCTTTAGGGCATTCACATTTCATCTACTAAATGGGTACAAAAATTGGATTTTGCAGTCTGTGGGAATACGTGGTTATAAGCTGGCCCCTGGGGAACCTGAACAAAGGCTGCTTACAAGAATAGGCCTAATAGAGTGATTGTTTTAGGCAATGTACAGTTCATCCTCATTCTTCACATAGACAACAATGTTTTTTAACCTGAAACGTCAATACTAGAAGTGATTAATAAAATGTGCATCTGTAAACCTACGTTGTGGATCCTACTAAGAAAAATGATTTAAAATAAAAGATGGTGTGGATTTATTTGAGAGTGAATTGGGATTATTTATGCAGAGAATTTCATATATACAGCTGGACAGTCTCCCCCGTGTATTTGCATCTGCATTAAGAACTGGTTTAAAAGTTACAACAAAGAGGAAAATCACCATAAATGAAATTTCAAATGGTTAATTATGAACAATAAAAATTCACTCATTTTTGTTCAGAAATGTTCTAGATTGGCTAACACAGGATCTAGGCTTAACACATGGCCTTTGATATTGTTTTATCATACTGAACCATTGTGTAATTTCAGAATTAGATTCTGATTTAGCACTTTTAAGGAGCGAGCACAAAGCTCACCATGGGACTGTCTTAGTGGTTTCTGACCTCACTGTAGAGACAGCATCTCAACTAGGAGGCATAAAATGTGCTATAATGCAAAAGTGGTAGAGAATGTGCCAGAGGTTCTATAATGGGGTCATTCATTCAGTCAGTCAGCAAACGTGCTATAATGCAAAGAATGGTAGAGAATGTGCCTGAGGTTCTATAATGGGGTCATTCATTCAGTCAGTCAGCAAACATTTGTGGTGCCTCTTCCTAGTGCTTCCACATCTTTCTCTCAGCCTGCCCCATTGCTTTACAATCATCTCTTTCTGTCTACCCCATTAGACTGGCTCTTAAGTTTCTCAAGACTTTATTCATATTTGTATTTCCAGTAACTAGGACAGTGCGCAGTGCAAAAGTGTCAAAAAATGTTTGTTTGGGCTTCCCTGGTGGCGCAGTGGTTGAGAGTCCGCCTGCCGATGCAGGGGACACGGGTTCGTGCCCCAGTCCGGGAAGATCCCACATGCCGTGGAGCGGCCGGGCCCATGAGCCATGCCTGCTGAGCCTGCGCGTCCGGAGCCTGTGCTCCCCAACGGGAGAGGCCCCAACAGTGAGAGGCCCATGTACGGCAAAAAAAAAAAAAAAAAATGTATAATAAGTGAATGGGGATGGCGGAGTCAAGATGGCATACTAGGAGGACGTGGAATTCACATCTCCTCACAACTAGGGCACCTACCAGGCACCAGTGGGGGACCACGGACACCTAAGGGGACGGGAGGAACCCCCAGCAACAGGCTTGCGGGATCTTAGTTCCCAGAGCTCTGAGTCCAAACCACTGGACTAACAGAGAACCTCAGACCCCAGGGAATATCAGTCGGAGTGAGGCCTCCCAGAGGTCCTCATCTCAGCACCAGGACGCAGCACTATCCCACTGCCTGCAAACTCCAGTGCTGGACCTCTCAGGCCAAACAACCAGTAAGACAGGAATACAGCACCACCCATCAAAAAAAAAAAAAAAAAAAATGAAATGACAAAAAAATGTTACAGACGAAGGAGAAAGGTAAAAACCTACAAGACCAAATGTAGACGAAATAGGCAACCTACCTGAAAAAGAATTCAGAGTAATGATAGTAAAGATGATCCAAAATCTCAGAAACAGAATGGAGAAAATACAAGAAACATTTAATAAGGATCACAGAGAACTAAAGAGCAAACAAACAGTGATGAACAACACAGTTACTGAAATTAAAAATACTCTAGAAGGAATCAATAACAGGATAACTGAGGCAGAAGAACGGATAAGTGAGCTGGAAGGTAAAACGGTGGAAATAACTGCCAGGGAGCAGAATAAAGAAAATAGAATGAAAAGAATTGAGGACAGTCTCAGACCCTCTGGGACAACATTAAATGCACCAACATTCGAATTACAGGGGTCCCAGAAGAAGAAGAGAAAAAGAAAGGTACTGAGAAAATATCTGAAGAGATTATAGTGGAAAACTTCCCTAACATGGGAAAGGAAATAGTCAATCAAGTCCAGGAAGCACAGAGAGTACCATACAGGGTAAACCCAAAGAGAAACACGCCGAGACACATATTAATCAAACTAAATAAAAGAAAAAATATTAAAAGCAGCAAAGAAAAAGCAACAAATAACATATAAGGGAATCCCCATAAGGTTAACAGCTGATTTTTCAGCAGAAACCCTGTAAGCCAGAGGGAGTGGCAGGACATATTTAAAGTGAGGGAAGGGAAGAACCTACAACCAAGGTTACTCTACCCAGCAAGGATCTCATTCAGATTCGATGGAGAAATTAAAACCTTTACAGATAAGCAAAAGTTAAGAGAATTCAGCACCACCAAAACAACTTTACAACAAATGCTAAAGGAACTTCTCTAGGGAGGAGAAGGAAAAGACCTACAATAACAAACCCAAAACAATTAAGAAAATGGTAATAGGAACATAGATATTGATAATTACCTTAAATGTAAATGGATTAGATGCTCCAACCAAAAGACATAGACTGGCTAAATGGATACAGAAACAAGACCCGTATATATTGCTATCTACGAGAGACCCACTTCAGACCTAGGGACACATACAGACTGAAAGTGAGGGGATGGAAAAAGATATTCCATGCAAATGGAAATCAAAAGAAAGCTGGAGTAGCAATTCTCATATCAGACAAAATAGACTTTAAAATAAAGACTATTACAAGAGACAAAGAAGGACACTACGTAATGAGCAAGGGATCAATCCAAAAAGAAGATATAACAATTGTAAATATTTATGTTCCCAACATAGGAGCACCTCAATATATAAGGCAGATGCTAACAGCCATAAAAGGGGAAATTGACAGTAGCACAGTCATGGTAGGGGACTTCAAACACCCCACTTTCACCAATGGACAGATCATCCAAAATGAAAACAAATAAGGAAACACAAGCTTTAAATGATACATTAAAAAAGATGGACTTAATTGGTATTTATAGGACATTTCATCCAAAAACAACAGAATACACTTTCTTCTCAAGTGCTCATGGAACATTCTCCAGGATAGATCATATCTTGGGTCACAAATCAAGCCTTGGTAAATTTAAGAAAATTGAAATCATATCAAGTATCTTTTCTGACCACAACGCTATGAGACTAGATATCAATTACAGGAAAAAAATCTGTAAAAAATACAAACACATAAAGGCTAAACAGTACTCTGCTAAATAACCAAGAGATCACTGAAGAAATCAAAGAGGAAATCAAAAAATACCTAGAAACACATGACAATGAAAACATGACAACCAAAACCTATGGGATGCAGCAAAAGCAGTTCTAAAAGGGAAGTTTATAGCAATACAATCCTACTTCAAGAAACAAACATCTCAAATAAACAACCTAACCTTACACCTAAAGCAACTAGAGAAAGAAGAACAAACTCCAAAGTTAGCAGAAGGAAAGAAATCATAAAGATCAGACTAGAAATAAGTGAAAAACAAATGAAGGAAACAATAGCAAAGATCAATAAAACTAAAAGCCGGTTCTTTGAGAAGATAAACAAAATTGATAAACCATTAGCCAGACTCATCAAGACAAAAAGGGCAAAGACTCAAATCAACAGAATTAGAAATGAAAACGGAAGAGTAACAGCTGACACTGCAGAAATGCAAAGGGTCCTGAGAGATTACTACAAGCAACTATATCCCAATAAAATGGACAACCTGGAAGAAATGGATAAATCTTAGAAAAGCACAACCTTCTGAGACTGAACCAGGCAGAAACAGAAAATATAAACAGACCATTCACAAGCACTGAAATTGAAACTGTGATTAAAAATCTTCCAACAAACAAAAGCCAAGGAGCAAATAACTTCACAGGCAAGTTCTATCAAACATTTAGAGAAAAGCTAACACCTATCCTTCTCAAACTCTTCCAAAATATAGCAGAGGGAGGAACACTCCCAAACTTATTCTACGAGACCACCATCACCCTGGTACCAAAACCAGACAAAGATGTCACAAAAAAAGAGAACTACAGACCAATATCTCTGATGAACATAGGTACAAAAATCCTCAACAAAATACTAGCAGAGAGAATCCAACAACACGTTAAAAGGATCATACACCATGATCAAGTGGGATTTATCCCAGGGATGCAAGGATTCTTCAGTATACGCAAATCAGTCAATGTGATACACCATATTAACAACTTGAAGGATAAAAACCATATGATCATCTCAATAGATGCAGAAAAAGCTTTTGACAAAATTCAACATCCATTTATGATAAAAAAAACTCTCCAGAAAGTAGGCATAGAGGGAACCTACGTCAACAGGATAAAGGCCACATATGACAAAGCCACAGGCAACATCGTTCTCAGTGGTAAAAAACTGAAACCATTTCCTCTAAGATCAGGAACAGGACAAGGTGGCCCACTCTCACCACTGTTATTCAACATAGTTTTGGAAGTTTTAGCCACAGCAGTCAGAGAAGGAAAAAAAATAAAAGGAATCCAAATCGGAAAAGAAGAAGTAAAACTGTCACTGTTTGCAGATGACATGGTACTCTACACAGAGAATCCTAAAGATGCTACCAGAAAACTACTAGAGCTAATCAATGAATTTGGTAGAGTAGCAGGATACAAAATTAATGCACAGAAATCTCCTGCATTCCTATACACTAATGATGAAAAATCTGAAAGAGAAATTAAGGAAACACTCCCATTTACCATTGCAACAAAAAGAATAAAATACCTAGGAATAAACCTATCTAAGAAGACAAAAGATTGTATGCAGAAAACTATAAGACACTGATGAAAGAAATTAAAGATGATACAGACAGATGGAGAGATATACTATGTTCTTGGATTGGAAGAATCAACATTGTGAAAATGACTATACTACCCAGCGCAATCTGCAGATTCAGTGCAATCCCTATCAAACTACCAAGAACTTTTTCACAGAGCTAGAACAAAAAATTGCACAATTTGTATGGAAACACAAAAGACCGCGAATAGCCAAAACAATCTTGAGAAAGAAAAACGGAGCTGGAGGAATCAGGCTCCCTGACTTCAGACTATACTGCACAGCTACAGTAATCAAGAAAGTATGGTACTGGCACAGAAACAGAAATACAGATCAATGGAACAGGACAGAAAGCCCAGAGATAAACCCACACGCCTATGGTCACCTTATCTTTGATAAAGGAGGCAAGAATATACAATGTAGAAAAGACAGCCTCTTCAATAAGTGGTGTTGGGAAAACTGGACAGCTACATGTAAAAGAATGAAATTAGAACACTCCCTAACACCATACACAAAAATAAACTCAAAATGGATTAAAGACCTAAATATAAGGCCAAACAGTATAAAACTCTTAGAGGAAAACATAGGCAGAACACTCTGTGACATATATCACAGCAAGATCCTTTTTGGCGCACCTCCTAGAGAAATGAAAATAAAAACAAAAATAAACAAATGGGACCTAATGAAATTTAAAAGCTTTTGCCCAGCAAAGGAAACCATAAGCAAGACGAAAAGACAACCCTCAGAATGGGAGAAAATATTTGCAAATGAAGCAACCAACAAAGGATTAATTTCCAAAATATACAAGTAGCTCATGCAGCTATTAAAAAAACAAACAACCCAAAGCACAAATGGGCAGAAGACCTAAATAGACATTTCTCCAAAGAAGATATACAGATTGCCAACAAACACATGAAAAGATGCTCAACATCACTAATCATTAGAGAAATGCAAATCAAAACTGCAATGAGCTATCACCTCACACCGGTCAGAATGGCTATCATCAAAAACTCTACAAAGAATAAATGCTGTAGAGGTTGTGAAGAAAAAGGAACCCTCTTGCACTGTTGGTGGGAATGTAAGTTGATTCAGCCACTATGGAGAACAGTATGGAGGTTCCTTAAAAAATAAAAATAGAACTACCATATGACCAAGCAATCCCACTACTGGGCATATACCCTGAGAAAACCATAATTCAAAAAGAATCATGTACCATAGTGTTCATTGAAGCACTGTTTACAGTAACCAGGACATGGAAGCAACCTAAGTGTCCATCGACAGATGAATGGATAAAGAAGACGTGGCACCTATATACAATGGAATATTACTCAGCTATAAAAAGAAACAAAATTGAGTTATTTGTAGTGAGGTGGCTAGACCTAAAGTCTGTCATACAGAGTGCAGTAAGTCAGAAGGAGAAAAACAAATACCATATTCTAACACATATTATATGGAATCTTAAAAAAAAAAAAAGGTTCTGATGAACCTAGGGACAGGACAGGAATAAAGACACAGACGTAGAGAATGGACTTGAGGACACAGGGAGGGGGAAGGTAAACTGGGACGAAATGAGAGAGTAGCACTGACATATATACAGTACCAAATGTAAAATAGATAGCCAGTGAGAAGCAGCTGCATGGCACAGGGAGATCAGCTCCGTACTTTGCGACCACCTAGAGGGGTGGGATAAGGAGGGTGGGAGGGAGATGCAAGAGGGAGGGGATATGGGGATATACGTATGCATATAGCTGATTCACTTTTTTATACAGCAGAAACTAGCACAACACTGTAAAGCATTTATACTCTGATAAAGATGTTTAAAAAAAAAGAAAAAAAGAAGTGAATGGTCGGGACTTCCCTAGTGGCACAGTGGTTAAGAATCCGCCTGCCAGTGCAGGGGACATGGGTTCGATCCCTGGTCTGGGAAGATCCGACATGCTGTGGAGCAAGTAAGCCCGTGCGCCACAACTATTGAGCCTGCACTCTAGATCCTGTGTGCTGCAACTACTAAAGCCTGTGTGCCTAGAGCCCATGCTCCACAATAAGAGAAGCCACTGCAGTGAGAAGCCCGTGCGCCGCAACGAAGACTAGCCCCCACTCGCAGCAACGAAGACCCAACACAGCCATAACTACATACATACATACATACATACATAAATGTATTTAAAAAAATAAGTGAATGGTCAAGAATGGATGCTGGCAACATAATTTTCCTGAAGAACTGACTTTTATTTAGCTAAATTAAGTTTTTTCTACATAGAAATTAAGCACGAGCCTCTTTTCCTTTATGCTCAGTGGTTATGGCAGTTTGCTCTTTCTAGAACCATCCCTGAGTAAACTGTTAGATTTCACTCATGAGAGAGGTGTCAGAGAAGGATTTCACTCAAATTCGTTAGTCTGCTGCTGCTAAAGAATCATTGTTTAGCGTTGGCAGAACATATGTTTTGATCATCCAGCTTTTCACCGTCTGGGGGCAGCTCTTTTTAACAGAACCCACATTATAAGACACATGTGACATTAGTTGGGTTTGTTGCTTACAGCTAGGGAAGGCATTGACTTCCTGTATAACTGATCTTCCAAATGGCATTGTGAGAAGTATTTACAGTGGTATAAATCTTCAGTTGCCTTAAGGAATTGGTATGTGGATACAAGTCAGTTCATTCTTCGATATGTGGGCTTATAGAAAAATTATACAGTAGAATTGAGCTCTGTAACAGTTAGTACTGGGAAACACATTCATTTTAAGAGGCTGCCTACCACAGAATCAATACAGCAGAATTAGCTTGTCTTTTCACGCAAGAATGTAAGAAACACTCCAGGAGGTCATCCAAGTGGATTGTTTTAACTCAGTGGTGTGCTGGAATCCGTTTTGAAGGGGCTGGTTAGCCACAGGGCAGACCTTCCAAAGATGACCATGTTTTCATGAACACCCAAAGCAGTAACTTAGTATGATTGCCAGCCACAAATAATTAAACCTCTTCTATATGAATATTTTTGTTACAGAAGTCAGAGAACTAATATAAAAATATTTTTTGGAAGATTAACAGTTGGGAGAAGGGGGTCAAAATAACCCATGATCTCAATAATGTGATTTAACCCCTATTGGAATTCTGGTGCATTTTCTTTGGAATATTTTTCTTATTCATGAACTTTTGTGGTTTTGCTTAAATATTATAGGGCATGTATAATTAGATGCTCTCCTTTATTTTCCCCTCTTAATAGCAGAAGCAGTTTTCCGTGTGGCTCCTAGTCATCATTTCCAAACTCTCCAAAAACCCGTTATTATATTCAGCATATCCAACCTTTTAAGTTAGTTACTTCCAGAAATGTATTAGTTACTATATAAAGAAATACTTTCAACAAAGCAATCTGTATTTGTTCAAAATTTATATATTTCAATCTTATTGAATGTTTCTGTTTCACATTATTTTCTATGAACTTTGATGATAATAGCAGTTATTAAGCATTGGTGTAGGATATCTGATTTAATCCTTACAGCATCCTTTTCTGCACAGGAGATACTGTTATTATCTTCATTCAAAAGGTAAATTAAAAACTGAGATCACGTAGCCAGGAAGTGGCATAGCTTGGTTTTGAATCCAGCTTTCCTACCGTGATCTCTGATGCCTCTGAGTATGGCCCCTTAAACTTTGCTTTCTAGATTTGAAGTCAAGTGTTTGAGTCCATACTCACAGGTAAATCTTTTTGTCTCTGTAGTTAATTTTGTTTCTGGGCCTCATCCATTTGCTTTTCTCTAGTCATTGCAGTCCGAATGGGAAATAGCATTCCCAGTGCAAGGACCTCATTTAACGAGAGCGGAATGCTTTTTTGTCTTAAGTTTTAGAATCTTTCATAATGATGGTCGTGTAAGTTATAGCTGGATGTATGGCCATTGTCTTTAGAAGGATTTCTGAACTGTTTCTGAATTTTAGGTATGCCTATGTATCTGACACCTTGAATTACTAATATCAGAATTAAAGTAGTCTTACAGTACAATACAGAATTAGAAGGCGAGTCCCATTTACTCACGTCTCTTTATTTTGCAGGTCACGGAACAAAAAACCAAAGGTAAGATTTTTTTTTTTTCCTTTTTAGATTTATGCTCTTTTGTGTTTAGATTTTACACTTTGCTGACTCAGCCTCCAATCCACTTGATTCGTGACAGTGGGTGTAGAGTAATTAAATTTGGCTGTTTGCAGTCACTGAAGAGCAGTAATGACAAATTAAAAGTACTTAGTGTTTCTAGTTGGCCTTACATTTTTCGGGAGGGAAGAGAGATTAGACAGTGTAATACCTTGTTTTGAAAGTAGAGAGGTCCTGATCTTGAACTGAACCTTTTCAAAATTTTTCTTAGAACAATAGCAAGAGCAACACACTGCTCCCTGCTTTACAGATGGGTTGTTGGTTGTTAACCGCCTTGATCCATGATAGGCATTGAGCCTGAAAATGAGTGTTACATTAGGATGCTCACACTGTCTTCTGAACTAGAGCCTGGAATATGCTTTTTAAAAAGGTAATGCACTTTAACTCTTACAAAATTGTGATGTGTTGTAAACAGAAGCAGATGTCCCTGAGGTCCTTCCCGACCTCTAACGGTCTGCGTGTATTCAGTTCTTTCTCTTTTGTTCATTTTGATTATGCAGTCTTGCGTAATCAGTGGTCCTACTTTTGGTCAGTTCTCCTTAAGAATGGGAGACTTAATTCCCTGAGACCAGTGTTGTAACTCCTAACCTCACCCACTTAAATATGTTGTTCTCTGCTAGCATATGCACTAGAATCGTTTGCATAGACTTGTCAAAACACGCAAGCCCAGTCTCCTCCCAAACCTTCATGGTCCCAGGCCACAGCCCTAGCAGATCGATGTAGGGAAGTTCTGCAGGGTGACCGCAGTATATGTCCCAAGTTGAGGACCAGTGCCCTGGATGAAGGGAATCAGATGTGATTATAACATGGGGGAAGAAAAGGGTCATGGAGAGGCCAAGGCTTGATGGGAGGTTCTCTAATGACTGATTTCTAAATTGTTTTGTTTTCATTGGACCACCAGGCCAAAGTATGTCACACAGTGGTGGAAGACTAATAAAGATGGTACTAGTTTCTTAGGAAACTTAGTTCTGGAAAACTAAAAAATTCTCAGATGAGTAGACATTACTGTCATATATTTCTAATCAAAAAGCATTTCAAAGAGAATATAGTCTGGAACTTTGTAGTGATTTATAAAATAAACTGAGAGAAACTACTATTAGCTGTAATTATTTTAATTAGTTAGAGAGAACAGTGTTCTCCCCTTGTACTTCCAGCCAGTTTCTAACCCAGAGGTAGGCATTATTTTGGAAGTATCTCTATAAATTACTTGTTTGAAATATAAATTATACTTTACCATAGAAATAGAGTTATTGATAGTAGAACAGTGTCCATATTTTCTAAACCAGTATACTGTCTAGGAAAGGATTTTGGCATATAAGTATATTTATAGGACTTTTTGATGATTTATGGGGACAACAGATGAGAAAATTGGCATTTTCCTAAGAAATCCAGACTCTGTGGTTGCTGGAACACAGTAGTTGGGTTCCTGGGCCTGGCCACAGTTCTTAATACTTGTGACTCCAAGGACCAGTTGAGCTGTCGAAATAAGCTGCTCTGTACGTTAAGTGGTGTTTCTATTGGAAAACTGAAAATCTGTTAGAGTTTTCTTTCTTTTTTTTTATTTGTACCAGGTCTCTTCTCAGAATCACATTCCTCTTTTCTCTGCCAAAGCCTTAAAAATTAAACTTTTTTTTTTTTTTTACTTACTACCAAAGTTTCCCTCCATTTAGGGTTTTTCTCATACCTACCATAAAATGGAATACAGTTTCACAGTTTCCATACCCCCCTATCGCCACCACCCTCCCACTCAAAAATTAAAATAATCCTGAAGTGAGCTGAGAGCCTGTTTTGGGTCTCATAAGGGATTTAATTGTTAGAACTGGGGAATAAAAATTATCCCTGAGGTATGTTAGACCGTAAGTAGAAGGAGGCCCTGATTTTTCTACCTTTTTTATCCCATTTTACAGCCACATCTTCATCTTTGTTTGCAAGAGCCTGCCTAAATCCCATTTTTCTTCCCTCAGCTGATGTTTCTGGGTCCTGTTCCCCTTCCCAAAGATGGTGCCTGCCTCAGGCAGCCTCCCCTTAACTCTGAATCCACCTCTCTTTCCCCAACAGACCCTATATAAAAAAAAAAGACTGTGTTGGTGCCAAGTCTCTGGTTGTACAGAGGACTGAAGTAAGGTTTGTCCGTATTTCAGAGAAAAAGTAAATTCAGCATATTTTCTTTATTTTCCATCATTTTAAAAAAGTGAGAATTTTGGAGAAAACAGGACAGGGCTTTCAAGTGGAGGTTAGGTGAAGACATGGGCCAGAGCTGGGCCTGCTATTCAAGTAGCAAATAACTAAAAGGCACTTAAGGTAGAAGCTGATCTCCTCCTTTGTTGGATATTGGTCTTGGAATTGGAAAAGTTTGTGGGATTGGTGTAATAGACCAGATTTAACAGGGGTGAAGGGTATGATTAGGATTGAAGAAATAGACTATGTAATGGAAGAGTTTGGACATAACCATTTAGCATTGTTAAAAAGATGTTAGATCTTAGGGTGACGGTTGGCTTAATGGAAGTTATCAGTATGAAATAACCGATTTGTAGAAACTAACATGACCTTAAGCTACATTACTGGAAATACAGTATCTAGGCAGGGATTCACAGTTCCTATAATGGGCACCACTCTGTGCAGAGGAACAGAGATCAACCTCTATGGACCATGAAGAGTTTGGGCCAGAATGGTCAAGGAATTTGAACCTGTGTCCCCTCTGGGAGGGTTAAATACTGGAAGGGGGTGGGGAGTGTTTAACTCCCAAGGAATGCTTCCCACATGGGGAAGCTCTGGTAACTATCTCCAGAGATTTGAAGGGCTCTGGTGCCTGACACTTAGCAGTTCCTTGGTAAATGTCTGTTGGTGAGTCAAAGCAACAGGGAAAAGCTTCCAGCTCAATATAAATTAAAATTTTTAGATACTGCTGTCCAAAGCAGTAATTCATAACCTTTACCCAGTTTGGACACAGCAGAGAAACAGCACTTTCCCATCAGCATACCTGAGGAGGTGGACCACTGTTGTACAGTGGCCACAACGCTGGCTTTTGAGTCCATTCCAGAAGTCATATTACAGTGGGTGCGTGGTGCTGCGTGCACTGAGTAACCTTGGGTCTACTCTGATTGATTAATATTTGAGGTAGGCTTTCTCCCCCCGAGGTCCAACTAGTGCCCATTAGAATGACAGCGAAATCACTAGTGATTTAACGAGGAGAGAAGCTTCCAGGGAGACAATCTGGACAAAGGCCAGTGTGCATTGAGTACGGGGAGTAAGTGGAAGGTAAAGAAATGGAGACAGTGCTTAGAGGTTACCGAACAGTGTTGAGTGTGTGTCAGCCACTCTGTGTGTCATCAATCTTTGAGATTTTTTTGTATTGCATTGTAACTCATTATTATTCACCAAGAAAATTTTCAGTCTAAAATAATGTCTTCTCTAGAGCTTGTTCGTATTTTAACTACTACTTTTAAAACATTTCTAGAAGGGTTTTTTGTTTGTTTGTGTTTATTTGTTTTTGATGTTTGGTATCATCAAGGTATTTAAAGAATAAAAATTAATTAAAAAACCGAAACAAAAAGGTGTTTAAAGAAAATAGTTTGTATTGGTCCTACCCGTATCGGAATTTTCTTAAAGAATACTTTTATCTGAAAAAGAATCTTATTGAAGTTTTTCAGAAATAGAGGCAATTAGAAGTTCAGACTGTAAGATGAGAATGGTATTAAATAATGGCAGCAGGGAAGGGGAAGAGATTCAATCATTAGAGTAAGTAAATGGCTTTTGGTGGTAAATGAATGGAAATTAGAAAATAGGATACCCAGCATTTTTCACGTCTTTATTTCCCTGATGCAGAGATCATGTTTAAGCCACAGACTTTCTCTCTGGAAAATAAGAAACTGTGCCCTTATTTTGAGCAGCTCATCTTTAGAAATATTTGCACCACAAGCTATTAAAATCACTAAGGTTCAGAAGAGAAGAGAGAGGGCCCAAAAAGTAATTCAGACTTAATCATAATTTCCCTCTCCTCTGTTACTGCCTGACTTTCTGGAGCATGACGTGGCACACGCACTGATTCTGATGTCTCTAGTTGGACTTTCGGAAGCAGGTCGGATTGGGCATCCTGCCCAACAGCTGCATTGCCCTCCCGTTAGTGCCTAGAGTTGTGACTGGCTTTTAAATGTTTAAAATTCTTGAATTTACAGAAAGATGTAATTTAAAAAAACAACAACAATAAGAATTCATTCAAGTCCTGAAACAGTTTGCTCTTAACATGTATCACAGGCAGGCTTTTTCTGACTGTGTCCTAGAGTTTTGAATGGCTAATCTCCCAGAATAGAGCACCATGTTGCAAGGAGAGTGGTCAAGCGGCGGTCCTGTTTAACAATGACTTCATCGTTTATGATCCATTCTACCTCTGACATGATGGTGGGAAAATGCCTTGAGGAGCTTTTGCAGGGAATCTTGCACAATACACAGTACCCACCAGATTTCTTTGGTTATGCTATGAATGTTGTAAAGTTAGTCGAACTGATGTTCAGATCTCAGCTCTGTAGACTCTCCTTACCATGTCTTACTCTATTTTAGAGAAATGAGGGAAGGCATGTAACAAACCTGGTTACCTTAAAGTGGAGATTCTAGCCCTCTTATAGAAGGGTAGCCTTGCAGAAGCATAACTCCTTCTGTCCTAAAAACTAGTTGGGAAGAATCCCGCCAGCCTTTGTCAGCTTCTTGTTTATTCTCATAATAAGAGGAAAAGGGATTGGGAATGCCATGTGCTACGGAATCCTCCAGGCACAGATAGAAAATGAATCATTAAATAATTCCTCTTTATTCATTCATTATCAGTTATCCACTGGCTGTTATAAGTCATGCAAAGGGTACTATATTAATAATATTAGATAATGACCAATTTATTTTCTTAAGAAATATGTTTATTTACTTATTCATTCATTCATTCATTCATGTATCCTCTGACCTCCCTTCCTTACTAGGAGGCCCAGAACTGCCTCATGATTGACTAAGGTTAGACCCAAGCGTTGCTTCGCAGTGAGTTCAGGCTCCTACTCTTTTTTTCCTGTCACTCACAGTACTCACCAGTGTCCAGTGGGTATAGATTGGGCCCCCTGATTTCTGATGATGTACCTCTCTCCTCGTAAAGGACCCAGTTCAACGAGCAACATGCTGGCCCAGCTTCATTTCAGCAGCTAGAGCAATACTGCCACCAGGGCTGGCCCTAACATGACTCTGGGTGTCAAGGATTTGGGCCTCAGGATCATCTGAATTACCAGTCTCAATGATTGTTTCTGTATTGCTGCCAGCCTGCATTTGCCAGGTGGATATTCTTGGAAAGGGTGGCAATCTTTTGGTAAGATGAAGCGAGGGAGGTGCAGATCCAGAGGAACATTTTCTGTAGGGTTGATGGGAAGCCAAGGGGTCCTGCAGAGCTTCACGGTCGTCTCAATGTCCCAGTACTTCCTGTTTGCCATTGTAAAAGTGAGGGAAAACCTTAAGTATTTAAAGTAAATAGGAAAACTATCTACATTTTGAATTTTTTATTTTAAATGAACAGTTGAAAAAACACACACAAGGTCCACTTAATTTTTTTTTTGGACAAAAGCAAAAAGATAACGTTTCTAATGTTTACACAGAGTGCCAAGAGTCTTTGAGTTCAGGTGGCTGTAGAAACCAAAACCAAGTTGATTTTGTGATTCTCTAGGCCTGGGGTTCCCTGTAGGGGTCTACTCTGTGCCAGGCCCTGAGAAAAAAAGATGAAAGATTCCTGCCATTGAGGAACTTCTGGCATGGTGGGGAGAAGGGTCTGTAAATGGAGAATGTCAGTATAACCAGTTCATTCAGTGGTACAGAGATGGACAGCATGTTCCAGGAGCCCAAATGAAGGGTGCGTAGCCTACCTAGTCCAGGGATTTGGGGGAAATTTTCTCAGAGGCCAGTCTTTCAGAATGTGGATGAAGGGAAAGGGCCCTTGGGCTGAGAGCCTTGAACCTTTACCATGGGTTTTGTGTGGGGTTTGTATGCATCCTTAGACCTTCTAGGCAGCGCACTGTTGATTTAGGGGAGTGAATGGTGCTTGCTTCCCTCTCCTCCTTAGTTAATGGAATATAATTCCATGATACCGCAGTCTTTGAATCCTTGTCACCATCACTCGCTGCCCTTACCGTACCTTCGGTAAACTGAAGATGCTGGGGAATCTGAAGACCATGTCCCTCAGAGTTGGGTGAAAGAAGAGTTGTCTTGTTAGAATTGGTCTCATGGAAGCTTTCTTAAAAATAATCTTCATGGCTTCCCTGGTGGTGCAGTGATTGAGTCCGCCTGCCGATGCAGGGGACACGGGTTCGTGCCCCGGTCTGGGAGGATCCCACATGCCGCGGAGCGGCTGGGCCCGTGAGCCATGGCCGCTGAGCCTGCGCATCCAGAGCTTGTGCTGCACAACGGGAGAGGCCACAACAGTGAGAGGCCCGCGTATCGCAAAAAAATAATAATAATAATCTTCAGAAAAATGAATTCGATCTCAAAGGCTGTTTCCCAATCTCTCTCTTTCAGTGCCCGAAGTGACGAAACCAAGTTTAAGCCAACCAACGGCCGCCAGCCCAATTGGCAGCTCTCCATCGCCACCAGTCAATGGTGGCAACAATGCCAAAAGGGTGGCAGTGCCGAACGGACAACCGCCAAGCGCCGCCCGCTACATGCCTCGGGAGGTGCCGCCGCGATTCCGTTGCCAGCAGGACCACAAAGTGTTACTAAAACGTGGGCAGCCTCCTCCACCGTCCTGCATGCTCCTCGGGGGCGGGGCGGGGCCTCCTCCCTCCACAGCGCCCGGAGCAAACCCCAACGCACAAGTGACAGGAGCGCTGCTGCAGAGCGAGGGTGGGACCGCACCAGGTGAGGAGCCTAATGCAGGTGAACGGGGAGGCACAGCGGCTGCAGGGAGTGAGCATGTCGCTTGTGTTGCCCATGTAAAGTCCACGTTAACTATATAGACGCTTGGGGTTACTCAAAAGATGGGGGAGGAGCCCAGTGTGAGATGTGTACCAGCATTTCTCTCCTGAAACTGGGTTTTGGTGTCCAGTGAGTGTGTGTGGTCTTGGCCTGAGCGTCTAATGTCGCTGTTGTTTTTCCTCTCTATTTGGGGCCTTTTTTCCTCCTCAGACAAGAGCATTACAGTTCGAGCCTCCATAGTCCCAGTTTCCCCCACAGGTGTGTGCTCAGGGGGTGACGGAAGTGAAGCTAGTGCAGAGGCTGGTTCTGAATCTTAGACTCCCGTGTTTACGTTCCTGGAATGCCGGGAGAATAGAGAGAATGGTCTCTTAGATGATAATGTAGAATCTTGGGAGGATCCCACCTTATACCATTCTTCTATTAGATTTTTAAAATCAGTATTTCTTTAGAGAGCCCTGGATTTTGAGCTTCGTTAAAAGCTGTATGTAGATATAAGGAATCTTTAGCTGAAGGATCCTACTGGAAGTTTTGAGAGTTTTTAATAGATGAATGCTAAACAGCTAACAGTAAAGAACTTCCAGGTGCCATCCCCCCCCTTTTTTTTTTAAAGCTTGTTAACAGATTTCCATGTATTCTTAAAATATTTTTTGAGACTAAATTAAAATTCAGAGCTTGAAGACCATCAGGCAAGGACAATGGGCTGGTGGTGGTTAATGACAGGACGCTTTATTCTAGTTCTGATTTGAACATAGAATTGCCTAGGTAATTCTGTTACCATCTTGTGTGCCAAGCGAAGATGGAAAGAAAGCTCGTGGTAACACAGGCTTCATACAGAGATAAGCCCTGTATATGAGGCTTCTTGTGGTGGCTGTCAGGCCAGGCCCAAATCAGGCAGGGAAAGGCCTCCTGGCCCTTCCTTCCTGTCCCCTTGTAACCAGCTGCAAAGGGAAGTGTGAGGGAGCGGTTGTGCCGGGCACTTCAGCAGCTGAGTCTAGCCAGGCGTGGACATCGACATGGGTCCAGTGTGAGTCAGTCTCCTGTTTACATTCTTAAAACCAAGGAGGCCCCTAATCTCAAGAGTTTGAGATTCTCTGCTTCCTTATTTTTATATGGCTCTATGTAATAGTTTTTTTTTTCAATGTCATATTGATTGAAAGTTCTTTGGTGAAAGGAATAAGTTTAGAAATTATTGGGCTAAAAACAGGTCATTTTTCCCCCCACCAAATATAGTAAATTCCATCAAATATGTGCTGAGCCAGACTATTTTATCAAGTTCCTTGGGCATACAAACTGATTCATGCTTGTCTGCCCCTAGCATCTAGCTGGGTGGGCATTCCTCATTCAGTAGATGCTTACTGAGTAGCAGTTCCCTGGTCGCCATGTGGAATTCAAACTTTAGCAAGATAGGTCTCTGACTAAAAGGCACTAACGTGGGGAAAGGAAGATGTGAACACAGTACACTGAGCAAAATGGCTCCAGACAGGGAAAGGTTGTTTTCAGGTGGTAAGCTCAAAGGAGTTTCATAGAAGAAATGGCACTTGAACTCGGCCCAGAAAGACAGGTAAATTTCAGTTTGTGAATTCAGAAGGAAAAAACAGGCGGTGCCTATGTGGAATGGTGCCAGGGTGAGAAGGTGCCATTTGTGGAATGTGGGCATCATCAGAGAGGGTAGTGGAAGATGAGACTAGAAGAGTCAGTTGGTCCCAGGTTGTGGAGCATCTTGATCAAACTTCAGTCCAAAGAGTTTAGCTTTATTCTTGTACACTAAGAAACTATCCACTGCCTTCCATACAGCAGTGATATAATCAAAAGTGTGCTTTAGAAAACTCAACTGCAGCCAGGAATGTTCAGCATGGATTGGAGATATAAAGCAAGTACAGGGTGTTATTGCCTTGTCTCAAGATACAGGAAGGCCCTTCTCTGTCACTAGGAATGGCAAGAGGGTATCTTTGAGAGATGCTGAGGGGGCGAGATTTAGCAAATACACCAACCAGGCAGAACAGAAGAGATGACTAAGACGGGTGTGATACAGTTTACCAAGGCAGGCAGCTGGGTAGAGAGCTAGTTTGTGGGGAAGCGTGGTGAACTCTCCTCTGGGGCACTTCGGGCTTGGGGTGTTACCAGAGCGTGCCTGTGTAGCTGTGACTGATGAGACACTCTCTTTCTCAGAGTCAGCCCTTGGAGGTGCTGCTGCTTCGCATTATGCGAACCCCACTTGGGGCCCGGGAGCCTCCTCCAGCATCGGCGCCTCCCCCACCCCTATTCACATCTGGGACAAGGTGATTGTAGACGGGTCTGACATGGAAGAGTGGCCTTGCATTGCCAGCAAAGACACTGAGTCTTCTTCCGAAAACACCACCGATAACAACAGTGCCTCGAACCCTGGCTCTGAGAAGAGCACTCTGCCAGGAAGCACCACTAGTAGCAAAGGAAAAGGGAGCCAGTGCCAGTCTGCAAGTTCTGGGAACGAATGTAATCTTGGGGTCTGGAAATCTGACCCTAAGGCTAAATCTGTTCAATCTTCCAGCTCTACTACAGAAAGCAACAATGGACTAGGAAATTGGAGGAATGCGAGCGGTCAGGATAGAATTGGACCTGGCTCTGGCTTCAGCAACTTTAACCCAAATAGCAACCCATCTGCCTGGCCAGCGCTGGTCCAAGAAGGAAATTCTAGGAAAGGGGCATTGGAAACGGATACTAGTAATTCCAGTGCACAGGTTAGCACAGTAGGTCAGGCATCCAGGGAACAGCAGTCAAAGATGGAAAATGCGGGTGTTAATTTTGTTGTCTCTGGCAGAGAACAGGCTCAAATTCATAACACTGATGGACCAAAAAATGGAAACACTAACTCCTTGAACTTAAGTTCACCAAACCCCATGGAGAATAAGGGAATGCCCTTCGGAATGGGCTTGGGGAACGCCTCCAGGAGCACTGATGCCCCTTCACAAAGCACTGGAGATCGAAAGACTGGGAGTGTTGGATCTTGGAGTGCAGCTAGGGGGCCTTCTGGAACTGACACAGCCTCTGGACAGAGCAATTCTGGAAACAATGGGAACAATGGAAAGGATAGAGAGGACTCCTGGAAAGGAGCTCCTGTTCAGAAATCAACCGGGTCAAAAAATGACTCTTGGGACAACAATAACAGGTCTACGGGTGGGTCCTGGAACTTTGGCCCTCAGGACTCTAATGACAACAAATGGGGTGAAGGGAACAAAATGACATCTGGGGTCTCTCAGGGAGAATGGAAACAGCCGACTGGGTCTGATGAGTTGAAAATTGGAGAATGGAGTGGTCCAAACCAACCAAATTCTAGCACTGGAGCATGGGACAATCAAAAGGGCCACCCCCTCCCTGAAAACCAAGGCAATGCCCAGGCTCCCTGTTGGGGAAGATCTTCCAGCTCCACGGGAAGTGAAGTTGGAGGTCAAAGCACTGGAAGCAACCACAAAGCAGGAAGTAGTGACAGTCATAATTCTGGCCGTCGGTCGTACAGGCCCACACATCCTGATTGTCAGGCTGTCTTGCAGACTCTTTTGAGCCGAACTGATTTGGACCCCAGGGTGCTCTCAAACACTGGCTGGGGCCAAACTCAAATTAAGCAGGACACAGTGTGGGATATTGAAGAGGTGCCAAGGCCCGAGGGGAAATCTGACAAAGGAACTGAGGGGTGGGAGAGCGCTGCCACACAGACCAAGAACTCAGGGGGCTGGGGAGATGCACCCAGCCAAAGCAATCAAATGAAGTCTGGATGGGGGGAGCTCTCAGCCTCTACAGAGTGGAAAGACCCCAAGAACACAGGAGGCTGGAATGACTATAAGAACAACAACTCTTCCAGTTGGGGAGGAGGACGACCAGATGAAAAGACATCTTCCTCTTGGAATGAGAATTCCAACAAGGAGCAGGGGTGGGGAGGTGGACGCCAGCCCAATCAAGGATGGACTTCTGGAAAGAATGGTTGGGGAGAGGAGGTCGATCAGGCGAAAAATAGCAATTGGGAAAGTTCTGCCAGTAAACCTGTGTCTGGGTGGGGTGAAGGAGGGCAGAATGAAATCGGAACTTGGGGGAACGGTGGGAATGCAAGCCTAGCTTCAAAAGGCGGGTGGGAAGATTGCAAAAGATCTACAGCCTGGACAGAGACAGGCAGACAACCCAGTTCCTGGAACAAACAGCACCAACAGCAGCAGCAGGCACAGCAGCCACCGCCACCACAACCAGAGACTTCTGGTTCATGGGGAGGCCCAGCCCCACCACCTCCAGGCAATGGACGACCTTCCAGTTCCAACTGGAGCAGCGGGCCGCAGCCAGTGAACCCGAAGGATGAGGAACCCAGTGGTTGGGAAGAGCCATCCCCACAGTCGATTAGTCGGAAGATGGACATTGATGATGGCACTTCAGCGTGGGGAGACCCTAACAGTTACAACTACAAGAATGTGAATCTGTGGGATAAGAATTCCCAAGGGGGCCCAGCACCTCGAGAACCAAACCTGCCTACCCCGATGACTGCTAAATCAGCATCAGGTAGGCAATGGCTTTTTCTCACAGGTTTTGGTGAAGAAAAGAAATCCTAAACCAAGGCATTTTTATTAAGATGCATTTATTTAACTAAGCTTTGTTTTGGGAACCTTTCCTACGTTAACTCTAGGCTGTTGTTAACAGAGACTCTCTTTTTATAAAATGATAGTGATAACAGATGCTGGTAGTACATTTTAATGTTCTTTCTTGGCAAAAGGAAAAAGTAGACATTCCTGGGTTAGTCTCTCCAGTTTTTTTTTTCGTTTTGGTAATTGTATTGGTCTGCAGAATCCAAAAGATTTATATCTTGCTAAACAAACTGTGCTCTAGATTTAAAAATAAAAAATTAAAAGAGGAGCAGAAATAGACCTGACTTCCATTCTGGTTCTGCCTGTGGACACATCCTCTGTGTTTCTCTTGCCCCGGCGACGGGAAGTAGTCTGTGTTGTTCTTGCAGAGGCCGTCAGAAAATGCTGTAGCAAAGCTGGGATCTGGAAGGTTTCCATCACTTTCCAGATGATTTTTAACAGTTAACCTCTGGAAGTGGAGTACTTTGTTGTGTGGAGATCCTTATCTCATGATAATCAGTTGTCCAGAATTAAACTTTCTTCCCTCCTTATTTGAGTAGGAAACATCATACCTGGTAAATTAAAAATAGTGCTGGTGAAAATTTTTAAAAAGGCGGGGCGGGGGGTGGGGGGAGCGTGGGATTTTGAACTCTTTTAAAAAAAAAAAGTAGTGCTGGTAATCATTCTTAGTTTGGCATTGTCAACTTAAATGTCCTCATATAGTTCAACAAATTAAGGGGATGCACCATTCAAGTGTTCGTTTTTTTTAGTTAAAATTAGTCATAATATTTAATTTTCCACTTTCCAGAGTAAGCTTAGTATTCATTGTAATCCAGTTGTGGACACTTAGAAAATGATTACTTTTAATTAGTTCTTTTCTTGAAATATTGAACAGAATGAGGAAGGAAATGAGGATTGCTCATTAATTCCCTACCTAGAACATGTAAACATTTTTATGCATATAGTAAAAACCTTCAAACTGTACAGAAAAGCAAAAGGTAGTAAGTAAAAGAATCTTAGCCCCTAGGGTCTCTCCCTGCAGGTCTTAGAATTTTGTGTGCCATTCAAAAATTTCGTTCATACCTATAGCAAAATATATCTATCCTTTAAAATTTTTACACGGAAGGGATTGTACTATATACACTGTTCTTCACCTTGCTTTTTTCATTATTCTTAAAAACTTTCCACGTTAGCATGTACATTTCTGTCTTTTAATTGCTTCGTGTATAGTATTGATTTGATGGGCAACTCACGATTGGTCTCACTGGTCCCTTTTTGGTAGATATTTAGGTTGCTTCCAAATGTTATCTGACAGTGATGCAGTGGGCATTGTTGTACGTGTAATTTCATCTACCTTTACAAGTATATCTGTGGTATAATTTCCTGGCAGTGTAATTACTGGGCAAAAAGTTAAAGTGACAATGCCAAGTGCCCTCCATGAAGGTGGTACCTATTTATATTTCCACCAACAGAATTCAGGAGTGCCTGTTCCTCCTACCTTCACCCCCAGTGGATACTATGGTGTTCATTGAACAAATCATTCTTAGAGATACGTGTCCTTTCTTTACAGTCTGGAGCAAAAGCACACCACCTGCTCCAGATAATGGTACTTCAGCTTGGGGTGAGCCAAATGAAAGCAGTCCTGGGTGGGGTGAAATGGATGACACAGGAGCATCGACCACAGGCTGGGGGACCACACCCTCCAGTGCTCCAAATGCCATGAAACCTAGTAAGTATACGGCATTATTTTTGAGGGAGTCTCTGTTATAACTTTGGGGGTCACACATTTTGGTGAGGGCTGTTGTTAAGCTGTTGTTCCAGTGAGATTCAGGACCTTGAACCTTTAATAAATGGTTAGCAGCAAATGCTGGGGACTTGGCATATGTAAAAATGCTTACAGTGAACTAAAAGTCATGTTAGTTTTGTTGATTTCGTTTTAACTTAGGTGTAGTGTCTGGCCAGAATTGAAATTTTCATGTGGTACTCTTTTTTTGCTCAGTAACTTAAATATTGCTCATTAACTTAAATATTGCTCATTAGATCTATTTCGCATCTCTACTCTCACGTTGGTATAATTTTTTTTTAAACTCCTGGCTTTTAACGTGGAACAAGGTCTCTGCTGCCCAGTGACTTCATCCTTCCGTTCCTTCCTTTCCCCTTCTCATACATCCACCCACGTAAGCACATTTAAGATTTCTTGAACCCAACAAAGATTTCTTCATTTGAATTTTTAAACAAAGCACGTCACACTTATTCATGATCATTGAAAATCTAAGCTATACTAGATCCAGCTGGCAATGTGTAGTCACAGTAATTTGCAAACTTTGTAAATGAATGCTGCGGAACGTCCCACTGGATGGTGCTCAATTGAAAAATTCAGTTTCAAGTATCTGTTTTCACTTGTTTATAGTTTCTTAAAAAGTATTCCAACATCACTTTTCTACCATATTGCAGACTTAAGGAATTGTCTTTTGATTTAAAAATGTGGTCAGACTGAATACTCAAAATTTGAACAAGAATAAAAAAATTCTGCTGTCAAGTTTATTTTCTGATATGTATGATTCTTACCATGCCACGGGAAGGAATATCATCTTAGCTATCTGTATTCTAGAAACTCACTCTTGTTCCTATGTAACTTGACTGCATTTTAAAAATTATGAATCTCCTTCACTTCATAGAAATAGCTTTATAAAGAATTTGATTTCGTCTTGATTTTCATTGCAAAATTGGTTGTATCGTCATGGGAAATACCATCCTGTAGACTTGGAATAGATCCAAAATGCTGTTGGAAGGCATTAAGCAGACCCTTGGTGCAAGGAGGTACTTTAGCGGTGCTTTCAGGATTTTTATGTGTCTTTCCCAACTTCAGGATCATCTTTTGTCCATCACAAAAGACTCACTTTTCTCCAGATTTTAAAACGTCTTCTACTCTTCAGGATCATGTATATCTGCAGTTAAAGCTGTAGTTACATTTACTCCTTCTCTGGGTAATTTCAGTGTGTAATAGAGGAAGGGGCTAGATCATCACAGCCTACCAAATTGATGCTGATAGTTAACCTGTGATCTTGTCTAGACTGCAGATACCTTATATCTGGTGTGGGCTCTGTGACTAAAAATCGGAGCTTTCTAATCTTTCTACAAGAAGTCATTTGTTAAAAGTTCAGCTCCTTTCTCTAGAAGAAGGGTTACGTGGATGTCGTCCTTCTTTGAAGGGATCAGTACGTCACTTATGTTGGGTCTTTAATTCCTGTTGCTTGTCAGAGAATGTATAAAGCCTGTGTTTACAATAATAGTGGATAACCTCCTATGCAGAAGAAATGGTCCTGGGTATCAATGGCATTTCCAGCAGCGGAGGGAACAGCCCCCAAGCCCTGCCTCTTGCTGCCCAGTCACAGAGCCCCTGCAAGGGGGGCTCAGTGAACCCCATGGAGGTTCCATCAGGTTCCCCATGGCGTTGCTGGGAGATGATGCCACAGTCTGAGGAAATCAACTGCCTTGCACCCTGTGTACTTGATGGGTGCCTGCGTGGCATCATATGCCTGGTCCTAGGGCATGGCAGCAGTCATTCAAGGAAAGGCCTGGAAGAGACACCTTTCTGGCTCTAGACTCTTCACATGAAGCTATCTAAATCAAATAACTACCCCTTCATAAAGGTCCTGTCATTTGGTAAATTGAAGGTGTGGGTGGAGCTTCTAGGCAGGGTAGTGTACTTCCCTTCTTCCATCATTGTATAGAGTATCATTACCACAAAGTGTATCCATCAGTTCCATACAGTATTTTCAGAAGGAGATTAAGGATTATCCCAATCTCCAAATTAAAGATCTTTGTTTAAAGGGGGATGTTGGTGAAATTTGACCCTGGATACTGATGACGTCCTATTTCGTCGAATATTAGAGCCCTGATTTCCCTCTGTCTTTGTTCTGTTTTCCTCGTTCCCTGTCTACCACATTTCCTCTGTCTGTCTTTTAAAAGCCATTCTTATACATTGTCTTTGCCTAGGATTTTTTTAGTCCCTAATCCATTTCAAGTATGTAAGTATATCCAATAACTTTCAAATTTTCATGGCTATATGTGAATTTCTCTTCTTTCACCATAATTTTGATATTCAAAATCTAATACAGTTTTCTTTTTTCATCCATTTTGCGTGTTCTTTTCTTCACCCCAAGCAAGGTAGACCATTGTTCTTTACCATACCTCATATTTGTAAAGTCCATTATAAAGTTCACCACATACTTTTAGGAGGGTAAAACTAAAGAATGCAGTAAAACATCCTCATTAAGAGGAACAGATTTCTCTAAATTGAGATGTGAAATTTCTTATAAGTAACGACAGGTTCTTTTCAATTGGGGGATTTCTGTCAACTTTGTTTAAAGGGGGAAAAAAATCATTGAACCAGAGGCCAGGAAATCTTGATTTGTGGTTTATTAACTTACTCTGTATCGTTGACCCTTTTTGGATTTCCATTTCTGCTCTGAAAAGTTCGAATGATATTTGCCTTGCCGTACAGGTAGACTAGACACAATTACAAATACACTAAACTGCTGCATTTACGGGGAGGGGTTGTTGAGGTTATCGTTATATACAGCTTATCGTTATATATACCTATATATCGTTATATACAGCTTACTGTTATATACACCTATATATCGTTATATACAGCTTACTGTTATATACACCTATATATCGTTATATACAGCTTATCGTTATATATACCTATATATCATTATATACAGCTTATCGTTATATATACCTATATATTGTTATACATAGCGTACAGTTGGTTCATTCTTCTCTTAAAGATTCCAAATCTATGCAAGACGGCTGGGGGGAGAGTGACGGGCCCGTGACAGGAACCCGCCATCCCAGCTGGGAAGAGGAGGAGGATGGAGGAGTCTGGAACACCGCCGGCTCTCAGGGAAGTGCTTCCTCCCACAGTTCGGCAAGCTGGGGCCAAGGAGGAAAGAAACAGATGAAGGTAGCCCCCTTTAGAGATGCCTGGGCTCGCTTATTCTTTCTTAGAGGGCAGAACTGAGAATGTTTTCATGGACGAAGCCAGGCAGCTGGGGTCCCTGAGGTCCTCAGTGAGAGGGGAGGTATTTTCTTCAGAGCAAGTAACTACTTCCTCTTTACCCCTCATCTTCCTTCCCCATGACCTTGAAATCTCCAATGACAAAACTCTTGCTGTGGGTAAGATGGAATTTTCAAAGAAACGAAATTTTCCTCACTTTGGCTTCCATGTTAGAATAATTCTTTGGAAGCTGTCAAGGCACACTTTATATATGTTTTACGCTTTCGCGTTCTAAAGCCAAGTCAGTCCTTAGAGTAAATCCCCAGGAATGTGTAAAAGAGAAACCACAGTAATATGGTTTCTCCAACAGCAATCATCGCAACTCATTTTTATCTCGTTCGGGAAACTCCAAGGCCCAGGACCCTTTTCTCAACAAAATGAGGTGCCAGTGCATAACCCTGCGTTAGCAACTAGATGATTTATCTACATCCTGTACCAGTTGTGTTCTACACTTCTTACTTTCTGTATCTTAGAACAACTTAGTTTCTCCTTTGATTTGCATAATTTGATGAGGACTTTGGTTTTCAATCTAGAACCTGAACGACTCTCAGTAGAAGCCCTCTTTTTTCATTCCAGCCTCTCATTCCACAGATACATTGAGGGACATAGGAAGTGGGCAGCCATGTATTTAATTTGAGGATGGGAGCCTTGCTGCCCTAAGAAACGCTTCACAACTAAAAATCCTGGTTTTCAAATACCGGGTGCCATGTTAGAAGGTCTTCAGTGGCCAGGGGCTCTACCTTCATCCCCTTTGCCTATGGGATTTTGTTCTGAATACGATTACTCTCTTTTAGGCCTGAGAATACAGGTTGTTTCTGTTAGAGACGTTTGGTTTAAACAGTCATTTACAGTTTTCCCTCTTAAAGGACTTTTATTACTCCAGTCACAAAAGAAATTATTCAGTAAACTTGCCAGCATTTTTAGTACATTCCTGTCGTCTAGTCTGCTGTGGCTTTCTTTTTGTTATTTACAAATTAACAATAAGACCAAATTACAAGATCGTTCAGGAGACTGTTGAGGAAGCAACTGAGTGAAAGGTACTAGCCCACTCAGGGAACCACCAAAATTTAATGAAGTTAATTGGGAATTAAATGTTTCCGCTCCATGACTGATGATTCTGACCTTTCATACTGAGGGCCTCTTTGTGTGTGTGATCAAATACAGCTGACATAAAATTTACCATCTTAACCAATCTTAAGTGTATGGATCAGTCGCATTAAGTACATTCACATTGTTGTGCTGTCATCACTAACATCTGTCCACAAAGTAACTACCACTTCTCTCCTCCTTCCAGTGAGGGTTTTTTTGACCTTCAAACTAAGTACCTTAACACTTGCAAGAATAATAAAATTGATCTGACCAATACCATCAGAACACAAATAGAATTTTTACCCGGAGAATGCACACGTGCACAAAGCCCCATCACCTCCTGCCCCCACAAGGTCCCTGCCACAGTTCCACTCACCTTCTACGTAGAAGTAAAAGTGGAACTGATGACTGGTGCCTTGTTCAGTGGAGAAACTAGTTTGTCCCATTAAGAAACAAGCAGAAACCTACATCCGCCACCTTTGCACTTAAAACTAACTGCCCTCATAGAAACAGCTGTGTGGTAAGCTTGATGATGGTGTCTTCTGCTAGGCTTCTTTCCCATTGGGGATCCACATCTTTACACTATGAAACCAAGCAGATGAAAGTGCTACGCGGATGAGTTCCTCATTGTATCCACACAGAGAATAATGACTAGTTTAAATGGGCTCCTTTCCAAATAACATGCGCTAGCATCAAACTCCTTTTCTTCACTCCTAATACAAACCGGCTTGGGTTACAAGGAGAGAGTAAGAGAGAAAATACTAGCATGCAAACATTATGTTTTAGAAAATCTGCTATTGACCTTCTATTTATAGGGTAAAAACATTAGCTGACCATATATTTTTCCAGTTACTTCTAATTCAGTGCAACGAATAAAGTAAGAATGAAAACATAGGTGTAATAACTAAAGCATAGTACTTTTTTAGGCTAACAGATAACATATCAAAATAACTATAGTTAAAGAGGAATAGTTAGGGTTCAAAAAGGTGTAAACTCTTGGTTTTGCATTTTCAGTCAGTACTTATGCAACTCAGGAAGTTGAAATAAAATAAAATTACTTGATTCTGAGGTTACATATTTCATTTCTCTAGTGCTCACTAAAAGGAGGAAACAATGATTCATGGATGAATCCCCTTGCCAAACAGTTTTCAAATATGGGACTGCTGGTAAGTTTTACTTTTTCATATGTGTAATGTATCCCAACTTTTACATTTAGTACAAATTTTAAGACCACTGCCACATATAGTACCAAAGTACAGATTTAGAAACTGGTTAAGCAGTGTTCCTGATTTGGATTAGGCAGTATTTGTTCTCTATTCTTTTTTTCTTAACGAAATACTCCAGTATTTAAAGGGTACAGCTTTTATATTTTTAGTCCTTGTATCCTTTTCCTTAGGCAGTTAGGGAAGAAAAAGCCAAGTACTTAAAATTTATATAATTTTTGCTGACTACTGTAGCAGTTTTAATATTATAATTTTTAAAAAGACAGCAACTGCAGAATAACTAGGGAAACTATTTGTGATTAATTATATAGGCAGTTCTTGTAGAATTTCTAATTTTTTGATCTCTTGGGAACATTATGGGGACTCCCTGTCCCTGGTTGCCAAAAGACAAATGACTTGGCTGCACATTTCAAGATCTGATGACTTGACAAGTCACAAGAAGAAGTTGTCATCATTTGGCTGCCGCTCTTGGAATTTGATCCTGAGCTGACTGGAACTTGAGCACAGGGGTTTAACTCTCCAAGCAGCTGTTTAGCTGTTCTTCTGCCCATAGATTTACTGAAGCTAATTTGATGTGAAAATCGAATTTAGGAATATAGACACCAACAGCAATCAAAATTAGTCAGATTTTTGTTTTTAATATTTATTTCTTTAATATTTATTTCTTTTATTTGGCTGCACCAAATAAAGGTCTTAGTTGCACCAGGTCTTAGTTGCGGCTTGCGGAATTTTTAGTTGCGGCATGCGGGCTCTAGTTCCCTGACCAGGGATTGAACCCGGGTCCCCTGCATTGGGGGTGCAGAGTCTTAACCACTGGACCACCTGGGAAGTCCCAAAATTAGTCATATTAAAAATGTTACTGGGGGCTTCCCTGGTGGCGCAGTGGTTGAGAGTCCGCCTGCCGATGCAGGGGACACGGGTTCGTGCCCCGGTCCGGGAGGATCCCGCATGCCACGGAGTGGCTGGGCCCGTGCGCCATGGCCGCTGCGCCTCCATGTCCGGAGGCCCAAGTACTGCAAAAAAAAAAAAAAAAAAAAAAAAAATAGGAAAAAAAAAAGTTACTGGGACTTCCCTGGGGGGGAGGGGAAGTGGTTAAGATCCACTGCCAACGCAGGGCACACAGGTTCGAGTCCTGGTCTGGGTGCCACAGAGCAACTAAGCCCATGCGCCACAACTACTGAGCCTGTCTGTGCTCCAGTGCCCATGAGCCACAACTACTGAAGCCCATGTGCCTAGAGCCAGTGCTCCGCAACGAAGAGTAGCCCCCACTCGCCACAACTAGAGAAAGCCCGCGTGCAGCAACAAAGATGCAGTGCAGCCAAAAATAAATAAATATAAAATATATATATATAAATGTTACTGTCTTGGGACTTCCCGGGCGGTCCAGTGATTAGGACTTCGCATTTCCACTGCAGGGGACACAGGTTCAATCCCTGGTCAGGGAACTAAGATCCCTCATGCCACGCAGCCAAAAAAAAAAGTTATTGTCTTCATTCCAGTTTAAGGTTCATTTCCAAGGACCTTGTATAGTCCTAGTAGTAAAGTAAGGTGTGGCTCACACATGAATAATGCCATTTCTCCTCTGATTCAGACGTTTAATTCAAGCCTTTAATCTTCCTTCACTGTTCTTTATTTTCAGAGTCAAACTGAAGATAATCCAAGTAGCAAAATGGATTTGTCTGTAGGTGTGTATCCCTCCACTAATACGAATGGAATATGTTGTTCATGACACCCTGTTGGGACCCCCTGCTCACTTTGAGTTGGGATGGGTGCAGTTCCTAGACACATATTCCACACTCGCTCTGGGGAAGGCGCTGTGTTTGACGTAAATGAGTAGTGTGTGCCACCTATAAAAGCTTGAGACTTGGAGGCCACTGGGCAGCTGGGGAGACCGTGTGTACCACATAAAGGAGTCAGCCTTTGCTCGGCCGTTGGCACTTGTTGTCGTGGACGAGTGTAGGCTCAGCTTTGCCAGATCCTCCAGTGTTTTCAAGAGAGGCCAGAAATTCAGATATGCATTGACATCCTGATTTTTTTTTAACGTCTTTATTGGAGTATAGTTGCTTTACAATGGTGTTTTAGTTTCTGCTGTTATAACAGAGTGAATCTGCTATACATATACATATAGCCCCATATCTCCACCCTCTTGCGTCTCCCTCCCACCCTCCCTATCCCACCCCTCTAGGTGGTCACAAAGCACTGAGCTGATCTCCCTGCGCTATGCGGCCGCTTCCCACTAGCTGTCTCTTTTATGTTTGGTAGTGTGTATATGTCCATGCCAGTCTCTCACTTCGTCCCAGCTGACCCTTCCCCCTCCCCCTGTCCTCAAGTCTATTCTCTACATCTGCATCTTTATTCCTGTCCTGGACATCCTGATTTTTAAATAGTGGAAGCTAGTCCAGATTTTTAAAAATGCTGTGTGTGGCCAAATAAGATACCAGAGTCAGCTCTCAGGTGGCCAGGTCTGTCTGCACTGGGATGTTCCATTATTGACCAACCCCCTCCTCTGCAAGTAGAGCAGATGCAGCATCAGCCCTTCATCTGTGGGACCTTCACAGTGATGCTGTCGCTCACCTGAAGGAACTTAAGAAGAATCAAACCGGGAAGAAAAGGAAACAATCCTAGGAGATAAGGGAAATAACCTCTGATCTGTGATACTCTTAAATACGAGAACAGCTAAAAAATGAGCTTCATGTCACTGTACCATAACAAATTTATAGATATGTGAAAGAAAGTGGGAATAGCCATTGCACCTGGGAAATTACATTGTACCAGTAACATGGCACACCGTCTCCTGCGTTCAGCATGAAGTTCTAAGTTTTAGGGCAACAGCCATGCCTCTTTGCTCTTTTTATTCCTCATAATCGTGTTTCACAACCCCAGCTGTTTGTCTAGCAGATGCTAAAATATTAACAAGAGACACATCCTCTCACTGAGGACATTTGAATATATGAGCAAGATATGTTCATCAAACATATCAATACCCGGTCTAAGAATTAGATTAGTTAGAGATTTTTTTACTAGGTTAGCCCTCAGGCTCTCTTTCAGTCTTCCATAGAAAACCGGCTACAGCTAATATATGTTGTGGGGTTTGGGGGGGATTGTTTGGTTTTGGTTTGTTTTTAAGGCATCCATGTGTGTTCCAGGAAGGACCGCCAGCAGCCTGAACCAGTAAAAAGCTCTTCTGGTCTTACACCTGCACCTCGGGGAGCGTAGTGGGACAGGTCACTCTTGGTCATGAGGGAGACATTGATTGTTAACATCCTCACTCCTTCTGTGTTACTTTTCAGGGAGCCTTCCAGATAAAAAATTTGATGTGGACAAGCGAGCAATGAATCTCGGGGATTTTAATGATATCATGAGGAAGGATCGATCTGGGTTCCGTCCACCTAATTCCAAAGACATGGGAACCACAGATAGTGGGCCTTATTTTGAGAAGGTGAGTTGAATCCTTGGTTTAAGATAATAATTCGTGAGAACCACTTTGGTTCCCACTTGTCTTTTGATAATTAATTCCAGAAGGAAGCACAGAATTACTGAACTGAATGAGCGAGCAAAGCACAAACGTCACCTGCTTTTGAACGGTGACGTGAAAATAGCTGTTGTTGTTAGGTGATTAGGCAGCAGCTAGAACCATCTGTCTTTAGAATGTGAGTATTGTGAACAAGGTCTAAGTTTGGGGGAATTTATGAAGTTTGGAGGGGGGAAGTGGTCTGTTTATAGTGGGGGAAATGCACACTCAAAACACGTAGAAGAAATCCTAGAGGCAAATTTATTCTGACTTCTTTTTTCTGCTGTTGTGCAACTTTTGGATCTTGTGCAAACAGTCTGTGTCTCCTCAGGCCTTGCCTTCTAGCTTTGTCGAGATGATCCAAAACTTCCTGCTTTGCTATTTCTAAGAGAGCTCTTTTGTCTTCTTTCTCCATTTCCATAATGATCTGTTTTTAGTTATGATGGTATACTTTTCAAATTCTCAACTACCTGCTTTAAACAAGTCATTTATACCTATCTGTTGGGATTTTTAACCTTTCTAATGGAGGAGGTCATTCCTTGATTCAGAATACCAATTTGCAGTGTTTCTGGTCTTCAGAAGGCAGTTAAAACCAGAGTGTTTAGATCTGGCACATTTTTGACACCACAGTGCTGATCCAGACAGCAACATATCCACAAGAGGATTACTGTGGCTTCTGTTTCGGCAGCCACGTAGTTAGAGCAATCAATACTAGATGCATGAAAATGAAGTGTCTGGCAATTTTTATCTTAGTGCGATGGACAGAATGTGTTAACTAACTTAGAGGATAAGAATCTATAGGAAAGAGGATGACAGATGGTGTCTGTTGGGCAAAGTATCATGACTTATTATCAGATCCACATTCTATCCTCGTTTACTGCTAATACACTCTAACCTTGTTTATTCCTGGTGTTTCTCTTTTCCCTTCTTGCATTCTGTTGCTTCACTAACCAACACTCATTGTGATTGGCTAACTACTACTACTTTTCAGCTGACTTTGCCTTTCTCCAATCAAGATGGGTGCCTTGGGGATGAGGCTCCCTGCTCTCCCTTCTCCCCTTCTCCCAGCTACAAGCTGTCTCCCTCTGGTTCCACACTACCCAACGTCAGCCTTGGAGCAATCGGCACAGGGCTCAACCCCCAAAACTTCGCTGCTAGACAAGTAAGGAGGCCTCTCAAATTTATAACTGCTTGGCTGTGGCCTCGCCTTGGCCCTGGTCTGCAGTTTATTGCATCATTTGTCTGTCTTGGGAAATTTGTTGATTACTGAATGCACAGAATGATATTAAGTATAGGCTTTAGCTCTTTCAGCCCATAGAACCCATCTCTCTTCATGTTTCTCAACATGGATTTTATTTTAAATATGTTTCTTTTGTCTTCCCATTTTTGGTCATAAGTTTACGTTTAATAGTTAACTAATGACTGGCTTAGGAAAATGTTAAAGAAGCTTACAGGTACCTTCTATCATCTAATTTAGCATCATATTTGCCATTTTTGAACGTTTGATTGAATGGCAAGACTACTTTTGAGGTCTTTTCAATCTAATAAAATTGCTAATTAGAAAGCAGCAGCAAAACTAGTAAGATTAAATATTGGAGGGTTACATCATCTTAAAAATCCAGTGTCTTTAAGTATATTACCCAGAGAAAGGTAACTTACATGTTAGATAATGAAGCTTTAAGAAGACCGATGTTGCCCAGCGTTTGATTCAGCCTGGAGCAGCGCCTTTCCTGGGGTTGGATCTGTCGGTCCTCCAAGGAAGGGCTGTGCAGCAGAAACAGGACTGGCGGGGCTGGCCTGATCATGCCGCCTCTCCTTTACAGGCCCAGGCGGACAGAGCAGGCCTCTGTCTGTCACCTTGCAGTAGCTCTGTTGTAGTTTTTGTGGAGAAAACCAGGAATCTGGGGACAATTCCTTTGTGACAGTGGCTCCAGTGATACTTTCCTGGCCTTAGTTCCATGACTACTTGCTTGTCCTTCTGCTTTCATCTCTGAATGTCACAGAAGGACATTTAATTATTAGTTGCGTCCATTCTGTTTGCACGTGATGACTTTTCACGTAGAAATGAAAGGATGTTATAAAACACCTCTTACGCTATAGTCCTCAAGTCGCATATAGATCGTTCATATGCTTTCTAATTGTTGCCTTAGCACATTTAAAAAATGGACTATATTATATCCATGTGTTCAGATTGCTTAACTCTGGATTGAGAGTTATAGGTAGTTTTTTGTTTTCTTCCTTGATGTTTCGCTCTTTTTCCTAATGTTTCCACAGAGGACATGGCTGTGTATTACTTATATAAACAGAAGAAACAATTATATCCATTTTGGTGGGGAGGAGGGCTCTTTTGGGTTGAGATATATCAAATATAAGATAGTCTTAATACTCTTGGTTAATGGTGATCATAAGTATTCTCCCAGGATCACCTGATTATCAGATACTTATAGTACATAAACTTGAGTATAAGTGACCAGCCAAACTAGCTGTGCGCTGGACTCTAAAAAAAGGTCATTTCTCTTCATTTTTTTGATCTGTGGATTGCTACAAAGTCCATTGTGAACCAAGTTGATTATACATGTTCTATCCAAATATGGTTATGGTTTTTTCACACTATTTTCATGCAGAGTTAATATACTTCATAGTTTCAAAATAAAATTTGAGGGTTTTTCCCAAATTACAGAATATTTCAATTAGCTTGATAACCTTGTTTTTAATCTATATACCTTTCTAAGTTAAACTTTGTAGTTGAGGCAAATATCACCAATAATTATTAGGCTCAGGTCATCATTAAAGCCTCACATACAACAGTGAAGCTTTAGAAATAGCCATACAAG